>NC_070589.1:21646839-21884339 GCF_027409825.1 Scomber japonicus | reverse complement strand
AAGTCTCCTTTTCACACACGAGTTGATCTATACGAGTGCAGCGCAGCCTCTTTTACTTGTTGTGAGGATGTGACATGTCTGTCTCTCTCTTTGGGGGTCTTTGGGGTCTGGTTTGTATGTGCTTCATAAATGAAAAGGTACTTCTTGGATCCAGTGTTCTGGTGGTCCCACCTGGCCCTCCATACACACACACACACACACACACACACTAACAGACACTAGAGGCCTTTATATGGAGGTCTTAATCCAATAAGCCATTTATCCATGGACCGGGAGCTGCACTTTGTTTCAGCAGCCAAATCAATAACAGCCCACAAGGGAACCAGGCAGTAAAGTGGGGCATTTAAAGGAATACACTTTTCTTTTCTTTTTTTTTTTAGGTAGAGGTTCTCATTAACTCAGCAGCACCATGAAATGAGATGACTGGATTTTATTTCACCATCTACATGTTTAGCTAACTTTTAGGTTATGTATAATGGTGGGATAGTTAATACGTTTATTAGTGTGTATTTTCTCATGGTCTTGTAGGTGCTGAGGAACCTTTTTCGCTTCAGAAAAAAAGAGAGAGAGACAGAGAGATAAGCACTAATAAAAACAGAGCAGGGCACAGATGAGGACAGGTCTGACAGGTGGACGGTTAGATAAACAGGTGACAGAGAGGAGGAAAAAAAGGGGGAAAAAAAGAATCGGCAGACAGCCAAGACAGATGAGGATACAAACAACATGTGACTGTTTATGCGCACACACACACACACAGACACACACACACACACACACACACACACACACACACAGACACACAGACACACACAGACACACACACACACCTGTTCCTCCCTCTTTCTAAATACAAAGAGAAAGAACAGAGCCAGACAAGCACACTGATAAGGATCAGCCAGACTAGTCATGCCAGAGTCACAAACACACACTCACGGGCAGATAAGGACAGGTTCATTCCCGACTAGCTTTGGCTTTGGGCCTCGGGCGCATTTTTTGCGCCACATGGGCACTCTGTCTAGACAGTCATTACATGCACGTCAAACACACACACACACACACACACACACACACAGTGAGAGCATTTCCCTTCCCCTGTCAACGTGTTGAACGCCTCCCTCTGTAGCTAAAGCTCCAGTCAGCCATTTTACAATCCTCACAAGTACGCCACAGTCTTGATAACCAGAGCCAATGGGACCCAGAGGAGACACAGTTCATGGGAATCTTTGGGAGAAAATGTAGCGCCTCGGAGCAAGCTGTAAGTCATAGGAATTTCCCTCCCCTAATAAACGCCCTATCAACTGTCCACCTACTGTAGCTTTACCTCAGACACAAGTTTAATTTGGAAACCAGAAGCTGCATTTTCGCTATGATCCTTCACATAAAAAGCAGTCTCTTAAGCTCTCCCCCGATCAATTTTTCTATTCATCCCTCTCTCCCTCCCTCCGTCCCTCCCTCCCTCTCCCTCCCTTCTCCGTTTCTCATGTTTCACAGTCAAATCCCAGGTGGCGACTTCCAGTCTATATTCACAGCCGTACACGAGGAGGGTTGTAATAACGTTACCTCATGAATGGACAAATTGTCTGACTGTGGCAGGCCACACAGGCGAAGGTGTGCCCCGCCCCCGAGTCGCACACACAGTATCTATGACACACTATATCTCACAGTCGTGAAAGAAAATATACTGGCGCTGCAACTAATGATTATTATATTTTCATTATCAATTAATCTGCTGGTTACTTTCTGGATTGGTTGTTTCTCTCCAGATGTTTTGTTTTTATCCATAATCCAAAAGATATTAAATGTAATATCACAGATGACCAAATCAACCAGAAAATATCCATATTGAGAAGTTGGAACCAGTGTTTTGTCAGTCCTGCAAAATAAATGCACTGATTCTACAATTATTAAATAACCAAACTAGTTTCTCTGTTATCAGTTAAATCGATTAATTGTTTCAATTCTAAATAATATTAAGCAGAATCCTTACATTTTGGTCTGTAATTATGTCTCAGTTAACCAATGAAGATGCTAATGTAGATGGGGTAACATTATGCTTCTAGTTGCCATAATTATCACAGAGATGATTAGCGCTGATCGATTATCGGTTTGACAGAATGAAGCCATGACAACTCTGATTGTTAATCATTTAAGTCATTTATCATTTAGACACTCCGGCAAAATATTTGCTGGGTTAAATTCTCAAATGTCATGATAGTATAAATTAGAAAAGGATATGTTTTTGGGTTGTTTTCTTAATCCTCCATCAAAATGAGTCATTTTAAAAAAGGTGTCACTTTTAATTTCATTCTGGGGACTTGTGATGGAAATTCATCATATACCGCATGATTAATTGATCAATAAGCAGGAATTATAACCCAATTACTCAACGTCAGACGTAATTGTTTTGTTGCATCCCTGGCGGCGGTGATGAAACATTACTCAAATGCACGGTGTTGTCTAGACGTTGTATCACAGACAAGAAGAACAACAGATTTATGTCAACGTTTGAATCATCAACCTCAAACACTATGATTAACAGCCGTGACCACACGCAGGACACAAACTGCACAGGAAGATAATCACTTAGAAAATCATGCAGCTTTATGACGGAGCCAAACAATATTTGGCCTTCCTGTGGCAGTAATACAGGAAGAGAGAGAGAGCAGTGTTTGCTTTCTCTTGTCACTTGACGATCAAAGGAATGTTATGAGGGCTCTGACTCTTAACCTAACTGTGTCATTAGGTTAGACGTGCGCCTCTATCAAAACACTGCCCACCTCATTCACTCTGTCTACATGTACACATGTGCACAAGGAAATCTGGATGTGTTTGAGTCAGTGAAGGGCATTTAAAAAGCATCCATGCACATGAGAGCATACTAGCTGCTCTGTGTGTGTGTGTGTGTGTGTGTTCCACTTTCCTTCCCCAGCGCCCCCCAGAGCGTTAATTACCAAAGCTGTCGGGGCTCACCTATGTGACTCAACCAGGCCACAAAACAGAGAGAGAGAGAGAGAGAGAAACACACATCCCATCAAACAACAATGTAGGAGGATGAGGAGGATGACGTAGTTTACTGCAAGCATATTGTCGTGCAAACATACGCGCTCAGATACGAGCAGACACACTTCATGATCCCAGGAGGACGCACCGACTGAGAATGAGGCCAGTGGGTCCTTGTCTTGTCTATGGATGACTGTACTCATCATTTGAGCTTCATCTGGGCCAGTGTGTGTGTGAGTGTGTGCGTGTGCATGCGTGTGCGTGCGTGTGCGTATGTGTGTGTGTTTGCATGCTTAAACATCTCTAAAAACGAAAGAGAAAGTCTCAGGAGAAGATTGTTGCTATGGGATGCTGTTCAGAGGTAGGTTACTGGTTCAAATTAGGAATACACACACATTACCACCACCAAAACACAAATCAGCTGCCTGCTTTTCCCTCTACATAGAGAAGAACACGGCTTACTATTCGAAGGGATGAAACAACTCAGAGTGCTTGGAGACAGAGGGGAGTGAGAGAGCTGCAGAGAGGACGAGCGTTGCTAAGCAGACTGAAAGCCGAGTGAGGCTGTCAGCACGCCAGCAATGCACTGCTATCACTACACATGCACACGCACGCACACACACACACACACACACACAGAAAACACAAAATGGAGACACTGCCCAACCCTCTGTCTTTGCAAGAAAATACATCCAAGCATCCATAAAATAAAAGATGTTAAATAAATGCTGAAGCCTGCGTATCGGTCTAAAGAAGAATGAGCTCCACTGTTAAATCAGTGAGTGTTTAAATAAGAGGTTTTAATGTTTTACTGACAGAAAGTTGTATGCCGTCAGATATATATATATATACACATATATATCGATTGGCGGTTTGTTTACTTCTTCCTCGGCATGGGAGGTATTTCTGCTGTAATGTGGAATACTGCAGTAAATGTCAGTGCTTGGTTGGTTGTCGCTGTCTGCAACGAGGCCAGAGGGGGAAGAAGGGGATGGAGAAAGAAGGAGAGGGGAAGGAGAGGGGAAGGAGAGAGAGAGAGAGAGAGAGAGAGAGAGAGAGAGAGAGAGAGAGAGAGAGAGAGAGAGAGAGAGAGAGAGAGAGAGAGAGAGAGAGAGAGAGAGAGAGAGAGAGAGAGAGAGAGAGAGAGAGAGAGAGAGAGAGAGGGTAAGAAGGTTGACCTGTGATACAGTCACTGCGCTACAAAGAGAAACCTGCACCTGGCCAAAACACCCTGCAGGGTAAAAATCTATCACAGACACATGGAAAGAGAGAGAGAGTTAAATCCAAACAGGCCTGGGTCCTCTGACTGTTCTGCAGGGAGCTCTGGTCTCATCCATATTACATGCAGGAGCTTGTTTGAAGCCTCTACTGCTAGTCTCTGCATGGGCAGCTTGGCTTTGCTGTCCAGGCCCCTCAGGCTTGCCTGTCTCTCCCACACACAAACACACACAGCTCACGTAATGCAAATCCATCAACTACCACGACTCTCTCTCTCTCTCTCGTTTTCAAAACAAGTCTCAGAAGACTCTTCTCTTTACTTTCACAGCGGCTCATGCAGGGTCCGAAATTAACACCAGCCGAGCGCCAAATGTGGCTACATTTTCCATTTGGCGAGTAAATCTCAGAAGGCTATGTGTGTCACACCGGCAGGTAAAATGTTTGTACCAAAATAGTCATGTAATAAAATATCTGGTGTTATATGGCTCAGAGGAAATTACTCATGCTCCCTATATAGTGCCGACACGCGCACCATATGTGCTTTTTATGCACATGTAAACAGTGCAGCAAAAAGGGGAAGCCAGACACTGTCTTGAGTGCCCCTAGTTTGGCGGCACTGTTTATTATGTGGGACTTGACATCGCAGCTCTCTGCTAAACTATCACTTTCCACCAGTATTGAACTTAATAAGCTTATTATCTCAATGTTACTTTTTCATCTACTAGTCCTTCACAGTGAGTCAAAATCTAAATCTAAACTATCAAAAAGAACAAGCTCAAAGCTACACACAGAAATCTACCAGCATTTGGCTGGAGGCTGTTAATCATTTCCATCCTGCCTGTACTGTTATTACTACACCAGAGTCTCTGACAGGTGAACCTACAGTCCACTTGATCATGAGTCTTCCTCCATTAATTCAAAACAGTCCGTCAGCGTCTGAGGCGGGCTTGACAACAGCCCAAGAAAAGCGCGGTCGGGTTTAGTAAATGTCATTACAGTTGAGTCAGAGCTCTAAGTGAACACACCTGGGCGTAGATCAAACAGACAGAGAGAGAGAGAGAGAGAACGGGACAGTGATAAATCTCCGTCCTGGCTCCACAGTGACGCTGATGAGTTGAGAGCAGACCGCAGCACTGATGGAGCACCGTGACTCACGCTGCAGGATAGGGTCGGCGTGGTGATGGGAGGAAGTGGCTGATGGTGGTTGTGTGTGTGTGTGGCTGTGACCATTTGGCTTCCTCAAAAATTGTGAACTGCGGACTGTGTCACCGGCACACTATCATGTGCTACTGTGTGTGTATTTTTCTAATAAGAGACTATGTCATCATCATGTAGAAACACTGAAAGCTCATGTCATGGTAGAGTCACAGTCTGGCTTTTGGTCATTCAATCTCGTGACACGAGGAGAAAAAGTTTCACTTTGGATTTAAAGTTTCGACTGAAACTCTCATTCTTCTGTGAGGCGTAACTCCTAAGAGAATAGAAAATGAGGCTGTTTGGTTGTCTGCCAAGGCAGCAGACAGAAAGGGCAACCTTGCCAGCTGCAGCCAGAATTCACCATCATTTGGCCTGAGGGGAGATTTCTTCCCCCACGATGAGTCAGTCTTCTCAAGACGTACTGTACATACGGCCTCATCTGGGATCAGGATGTGCCTCAGCCCATTTAATTTTGATAGTGATGACAAAGAAAATGTCTGGCATAACAACGTGCACTTGTCATAGGAACTGGTTAAAATGTAGCCAGACTGTAAACCACAAGGCAATACTTCAGTCTTCAAAGGATAAAGTCAAGGGCAATGAGGCTCTGTACGGGCCAAACGAGCCTGCTTAAATACGACATGCGAACAGCGAAGCCAGAAAAAGAGCTGGACACGCAAAGACCCGAGAATCAGTGCCACATGCTCAATGAGAGGCGCATACACAAACGCCACTCTGTTGCTCGGGGACAGTTAAGGAGGACTCGACTGCTAGATTTGCATGCAAGGATGCTGAAGTGCACTCACCAGTCTCGACACATGCAGCTCATTAATTAGGCCTCCATAGCTGCTAAGGATGCTCAAATGAAAATACACTATATGCTATTTTATAAAAGTTATTTGCTAATGAATTGCATCTGGAGGTCAACGACCTCAAAGATTGTCTACTTCTTAGTTTCTGATGTAAAGAGGTGCAGTGGGGCTGTAGAGGATCCAGAGGGAAATAATACTCTATTTACAGGATGCAGATGAGCTGTTATGGACGCTGAGGGACACGAAGCAAAGAAGACTGCATGTTTGCATGTATGTGTATGTCTGCCCTGAAAAATATCAGGGAGACGGATGATTCCCATGAGCGGCATCGCTTTAGGTGGGAATAGCGGTGAGATAAACACATCCGTATTCGGCAAAGGCAGAGTCTGAAAGAGATTGAAGATTGGGCAAAACCACAAAATGTCACTTGTTTCACCTTCACTGAAGCAGTCTGTTTCCCGGTTGCTAACTTTACAGCCTTTCCCTGAGCAACATTAGTCAGGCCCCTGGTGAGATAAGGATTTACAGGGTATAGAGGCGGCCAGCAGTGGGAGGGGGAGAAACTGTTGGAGGGCGTTTGATGTTAGTGGAGCAAAGGTGAGGCTGAAAAATCAAGGACTAACAGGGCAAGTAATCACCTATCCAAGCTTAGCAGGTTTGCATCAATGGTGTTAAGCTGTGTTGCGGCTGAAGGTCAGAACTAGTACGCTCCATGGCAACACTTGGCCTACATCCGCACTACTTTTGTTTAAAAACGCTACACCTTACTACAGCTAGGGTCAACACTACTTCAATGTTTTCAAACCCCTAAAACCCAGACTTTTTAAAACACAGCTGACTCAGTTTTGGCTAGAAGACCCCGGGCTTATGTTTTAGTCTGAACAGGCAGAAACTGAGACTTTTGAAAGCAATGACGCAAACACCCACATTTGCTTCCTGATTGGATCTTATCAGTCACGACGTGTCCTTCCGATTCATCACACCCTTATCACATGACCCTATTTCTGAAAGAAAACAAATGACATCAGCCTTGAGCGGTTAATTCAACCTGGTCTCACTTTTCACCATTTTGCCATCTCTTTTCTGCAACTAAGCGACCAACTGCAGAGTAGACAACTGCTTACTGCCCAGTATACGTGAATGGTCATGTGATAAAGATTGTTCCTGAAACGGTGCTTAAACGCTCATTTTTATTTTAAACGGCTGTTTAAAAATGAGTGTGGATGTAGTCTGATCCTGGTTGCTGTTGTTCTGAGCCATTAAGCGTGTGGAGCAGTTTGACAAAAGGACTTGGACACCTAATCAAACGGCGCAGGCAGAATCGCTTCCATATGGAAATGACGAGCTATTACCAAACATGCAAATAAATTACTGGCAAAGTGAAGAGATGGGGATTCCCTTAATCGTACAGGCCGACTATTTTCCCTTGATTTCCCAGTGTTTGCTACATGCATAATTGATCAGTGTAGTGGCTGGGCTTAATGTGTTGTGGATGTGCCGGGTGGCAGCCCAGCGGGACTCATGACACGCCTTTGATATCTTGTGTTTATCTCCCTGTCTGGGACACTGGGGCTGTGAGAGAAAATATGAGAGAGTGAGTTAAAGTGCCTATATGGTGTGTATTTGTCAGTGTGAGTGTGTGTGTGTGTGTGTCTGCTCCTATGGAAAGCGCCGTCTCTGTACTCTCCATTTATATCTTCATTAATCACTGTTCCCACCGGGAAGGCGGCACAGAAGAGCCTTTCAAATGCAAACGCACCCTCTCTCTCTCTGCTTGCACACAACACGCACAAGCTGGCAGTCTCCCACAATTCTTTTACAGTATACCTCCCTCGCCTCCGACTCCCTACCCCCCCACCCACCCACCCCCACCCTCAACACACACACAACCTGCTCTTCTGACTGTCTCCCAGGGCGACCAGACAGTGGACAGTTAATCTTTTCATCAACTCGTCGATTAATTAATACCAAGACTCCTCATTATTCCGGATCTCTTGCAAAACAACCCCAGCAAAGTAGTCAGACGTGTTACGATCCAAGCCGCTTTTCTCTTCTGACAGTCTTGTTTGAACTTGTAGGCTGTTATATTCCCCCTCACTTTCACTTGTTCTTGCTCTCATTTTCTTTAAAAGCGACAAACTGGTCTGACGCCCTGAGGGGGGGGGGGGGGGGGCGCAGAACATGCAAACATGCTGTCAGTCCAGGGCCCTTTTAAAGCCTGGAGGACATTTGGCTGGGGAGGGGCTTAGCCAGTTTGTTTAGTCTATGAGACTGTTGGCAGACGTGGCAGAGGTTCCACTGTATCTGGACTGACCTATCTCTGCTGCTGTGGCTAGCTTACATCAGTCCCAGTGCTGCGCATTATCTTCTTCCTGTGGTGCTGAGGTGGGAAAAGAGCCCAAGCAAAGGAAACGGGTCAAAAACAACAAGCTACAGCTAGGGTGGGAAACTACCACCAACCAACCAATGCTAGATTTTAAACATGCAAGAGGAGAACTAAACTGCAGCTGAAGACTGCAACAGTTTTCAAATGTTGGTATTAAAAAACTGTGAAGATTATGAAAAGGAAAACTAATGTAATGGACTTTGTGTTCCTCCACTATGCTGCAATGCTGTTATGGAGCTGTGATACTGGCACTGACCTGATGGTGACATACCAGAGGCCCCTTGGCTCAGCCCCTCCTACCTTGCGGGGCCCCATTTAGCCCTTTACAACAGGCAGCAAACACTGGCCAAGGCACAGCTTGTTGTGCACGGGGAACACGTACAGTCTCCCACACCGAACTACATACAGGCGTGATAGACTGTAGGTTACTCTGAACCAGCATTCAAAGAAGCTGCTGTGTATTCAGTATAAGTGGATAATTGTACTTTGGAAAATGCACAAACACATGGAAATATGTGTATGGGTGTCTCGGGGTGGGGTAGGGGGCAAAGGAAAGGCTGGGGAAATGCGAGCTAGTCGGTATGTGATTGGCCAGCCAAGAGGGCTGTTCCAGGCTAGATGTGTGGTTCAGCTCAGGTCTTGGGGAGGTTAATTTTCAACCGAGGAAAGAAGAGCTGGGGCCCAAGCCCCCTGTAACAATCTGATGGATGTGTGAGCACTGCTTGTTTTATGGAGAGGCGAGAGTAAGAAAGAGGAGGAGAGTGCTTTGTGAATGAGACACCAACCAACTGTCCTGACCTTACCCTGTCATTGCCCTCTTTTCAGACTCTTTACCTCACACATCCCACCTCAAGTATCTCCTCCAGACGCGGCCTGTCTTCTGACCACAGTTATTTGCGTTTGTCTGACGCTACTCATGTCTGGCAGCCTGTCTGAGTTATGAAAATTACAAAAGTCGGCAGCAGATGTGGAGGTGAGGTTAACTTAGGAGACTGTTGCACATGTCTGAATGCAGACAGAAACTTATGCAAGGCTGGCTGCGGCCCCTGTAACTGACTCTCCTCGTTTCACTCTTCTTTTATTTCCTCCTGCCGCCCTCTCGGTCCATCTCCTCCTCTATTCAATGTCCGTGTCACCCAGCAACTCACCACATCCATCAAGGTTGGAGACCCAATCAATAGTCACTGGCTTTCCTCTCATCCACCTAGCAGACCCACACAAGTGGTCTTATTGCTTATGTAACGATCGACTTATCGGGTCATTTGGCTGCTTATTTTGTTACTGTCCACTGATTGGGGCCCGGGGGGTATTGACTGCTTACAGACACATGTGACAAAACAGCAGAACTGTCTGGGTTAGAAGAAACGGATGATGGTGAGAGAAAAGGAGGAAGAGCAGACCGAAGGCCATATGTCAACATGTGTGTGTGTGTGTGTGTAAGGACATGAACCCAAGAGGAGCGGGGCGGATGGAAGATGGACGTCAAGATTGAGGGGAGAGGTAGGGGAAGAGATAGCGAAAGGGCAGCACAGTGAACGATTAGCGTGCTCGCCAAAATCCAATTAGATACAACCCAAGAGAATGACTGACAAGCAGACAGACAGACAAGAGCACACAGCCCAGGAGACAGCCAGAGAGTGCAGCTGCACTGGTCTGCGGTAATGAAGTCACTGGTTTCCAAATAGCAAAAAGAGGAAGCCAGAGAGATGCAGCTGTCTGCCGTCTGTGCCGCAGCCACTGTGTCAGACCAGCCAGGGAGGCAGACAGAGGAAGGCTGTTCTCTCCGTCTGACACTTTTGACTCTGGGCCAGCACAACACTTACAAACAAGGCCGAGGCAATAAGAAACACGTAGCCATGTTCACTATGTTGCTCTGCTGTGGAGTTATGTTGCAAGGGTTGGGAAACATGCCTAAAATATCAGGCCAATGTTTGTTTTTACATATTTGGAAACAGCAAAATTGAAACCATTTTAAATTAGTTTTTAAAATATTAATTGACCTGATGTGAGTATAAGTGGGGAATTTTGTCACTGAGATGTTTTGCAATATGCCAGTTCTCTACAACTTGTCTGATGACACGCCATGTAAACACATAGCCCAGATAAACAAAATGTCCCTCCAGCAACAGTTATTTCACAAGGTAGTGGGGGATGATCTGTTTCTTCCTGTCTTGTCAGAGGAAATAAAAAATAAGAAATCACCTAATGAAAATTACGACACATGATCATGTCTCAGTGGAAAGTACACGCGCCTGTCACAACCCCTGAAGGCAAAATGAACTCATTGTCTGGTAGACGCTGAAGTAACTCTCGAGATAAGGCATCAGCTTGTTGCTGTCTGTTGGTGGCGTCTGTCTAGCAAACTCTATTTACACAGCAGGGATCAGTGGACAGTGTAGCTGCGCCTCGGGGGCACAAAGCACTGTTTATAGAGAGTGAGTCCTGGAGTTTTTAACTGCACCTTCTCAAACCAAACACTCCGAACAGGATATGGGACTAGAAGCCATTGGAGAAAGTGTGGGGAAGAAAAAAAAAAACTTCCAGAAGGCTCCCCTTGTTTGTGTCTCTTCTCCTCCAGAAGTCCCACAGCTCTCCGGTAAAACTATGAACTGCTTGTAAATGTGCACACTGACACTGTGTGTAAATAAGGGCCACTGGGAAAAAGGGTCTGCAGTCAGGGTTAGACCAACACGCTGAACCATCTTTCTAAGAAGTGTGTAACTATAAGCTGCCTGCCTGGCTGGTCTTCCACTAACATCCACTGGGATGTGGAAAGTATGAGTCACACAGCCAGTGCAGTGGAGGCGGCTGGACACAGAGTCTGGAGGATGTTCAGGGTGAGAGACATATCCGTCTGCCTCACTTCCTGTTCAGCCAAACACACACACGCACATAAACAGAGAGTAGTTGATCTTGGAAGGGAACACCAGTGTCCTGAGTGAAGCGGGACACTGCCAGCTCACCTTGTTCTCTGGCAACTGACCTTTCACACACCCGTACATCCGCTCGGATTTGGATGGGGAAGGGTGTGGGGGGGGGGGGGTGAAGTGGCATCCTCTTTTAAATGCCAAAATCACCTGCTTCCTGAAGACTCACAGGCAACTGTCTTTCCAGGAATTTGACCATTTGTGACAGCGTGGCGTGTCTGACCACACGGACCGAGCTGTTGCATAAAAATCTCACTTCCACAATTGGTCAAGACAATTTTCCGATCAAGACCCCTCGCACGAATAACAGAACGAGGTAAAACCCGGCCATAGACTAAAAAAAGATACAACAACAACAAAAACACATAAACTGAGAAATCACCCCACAGAGAGCAGACAGCACCTGAAACTGTGGTGAGACAGAGGCTCCAGAGAGCCTGGCAAAGTGTGAGACAGAGAGAGACCAAGATGCGTCATACTAGCCTCCAGTTAACAGCTCATTACACACACACACTGAGGTTGGCAATATCTCACACATAAAAACACACACACACACAACAAAAAAAATGGTGGGTCTCTTCATCCTCCTTGAGCTTGTTTTTATACATGTGTGTTGCATCTGCGGTCTGTGTACGCTGATGTTTTTGTGCGTGCCCGACATTGCGTTCATGTTTCCTCTGTGGTATTGAAACATCTATGTCTTTGTGAAGGAATGTCTACATCTTCCAAAACGCATACCTTAAACCAAGGCGGAGGAAGAAGAGGAGGAGGAGGAGGAGGAGGAGGAGGACAATTGGGAAGAGGCGAGACAGGAATGCGGTCTGGACACTAGACGAGACAGCAGACGGTATTTCCGGCAAATTCACACCCAATGTTAACCAGACGGGGGGAAAAAAGAAAAGGCATCTCTTTATTTCACATACGCAAATAATTTGTGCCCTCTAATACAGCGCTGTGCACTCTCACACCTGCATACACACACTCTGAACACACACACACACACACACACAGAGCGACCTCTCTACACCGCAGTCTCTCACTTATTCAGCTGCCTGCTGTCCTACAATAACAAATACACCAAGCTACCAAAGGTTGTGGTTGAGTCCATTTCTATTCTAAATGTGTGTTTGCTGGTTAATGATCAATTATTTATAGATTTTTTTATTTTTTTTAAACTTTATCTACACTGGTGGATTTGAGAGTGAAAAAACCCTGTGAAACGTCAAAACACAA
This sequence comes from Scomber japonicus, assembly GCF_027409825.1. Classification (NCBI taxonomy): domain Eukaryota; kingdom Metazoa; phylum Chordata; class Actinopteri; order Scombriformes; family Scombridae; genus Scomber; species Scomber japonicus. The sequence goes on along the minus strand of NC_070589.1, from coordinate 21,871,566 downwards.
ACCCACCTTTACCCAGAAAACAATACAAAAATGGCAGCCCACTGTGGTCAGAGGGAGGTCATGAGACATAAACCAGTCAATGGCAGGGAAACAATCTAGAGCTTTTCCCCCCCTCTGAATGCCGACTTTTCAATAGGCTTGCTGCTCTTGTGCCTTAGATGCTGTTTTGACACAAAAACACAAAAAGAATCATCCTCTTTAGAAGACTCTGCCGTGTTCTGGCCTTCAGTCATGACTGCTGGTAATATAGTGGAGGCATTTCACTATCCTGGTGGTAAAAAGGGTCAAAAACCTCTAATGTGGACTGAGATCCATCAGTAGTACCCACATCTAGACACTTTATAAACTCAAAGAAGCACCTGTATCTGTCCTTCTTGGCAAGCAGCTCAAAGATTTTAACAATTTCTATCAATCTGAAACATTTCTCTTATGAATTCAATACAATGTTTCTGAAATTTAGCTTTCATTTCCATTTTCTTATCATGTGTTGGAATTTGAAAAAGACAATTTAAAGTTATTCTGCGCAAAGTAGAAAATTATTTTTGTTAAAGTCCGTTAAAAGGTCAAATTAAAGGTAACTGCCGGCATGTATTTTCAACACAGGAGTTAAAGAGCTTCTTCCTGAGCCTCGTATATCGACCTTTTGTTCAGTGACATTCCCGATGACCTCCAGGTGACCTGAAGGGACAAATGATGCACTTCCCCTTCAGCTGTGGCCAGCTGGCCTAACCTCGTCTGATCAGACCTGAGCAGGCAGATGTCACCACCTGTCCCAGACCTCTCTCACACATACTGGGTCAACGCTGGTTTAAGAAAACACCAGCCGTGAGGTTGTCTAGTCAACCTGCTGAACGCCACAACAACATGGACTATACTGTTACAGACTAGAGCAAGAGCCAACTACCCAGCTAAAGACTTTCAGAGCACATAATACAACATCATTTAACACAATTTCAGTCGTTTTCTTACCAGCATGATGATGAATGACATTTTATAGCATGACAACAAGCAAAGTATAATTGAGAGGTGTACTCACTTTGTCTAGCGACCTCTTCAGCTGGTAGTGGAACTTCTCTTTGACCTCATCCAGGAGCTGCTTGAGCTTGGGCTCCTCAGGCATACCCTGGTACTTCCTGGCAAGCTGCAGGTAGCAGGGCCACTTGGCTGAGTCAAAGCCCCAGTGGCAGGTCCTCTTATCAGGTGACTTGTGTGAATGCATGACAAACTTCTGTGGTGAAAAGAGCAAATGGCATTCAACACACTGGATGCAGGGCGCCTCGGGCTGGGTGTAGAACTGGGGCACAAAGAGACCCTGGCACTTCCCCAGACACTGGTGCTCCACCTGAAAGCTGGCTTCGCTCTCCTTCAGCAGACCCTGGGCCGACAGCTTCCCACTGGGGTCGGCAGGCAATGCCGCCCCGGGACGCAACAGAGCATTGCACAGACGCTGTGCATCTGTGAGCGTAATGAGGCCACAGGAAGGTGCGTTGAACGGCAGGATGCCCAGCACCTTAAGGATGTGCAGCTGCTCAGCATCGCAACGTGAGCAGTAGACGTAGAGCTCGTCACACACAGTGTTGATCTGCTGCAGCGAGAAGTCGCGTAGCACGGAGTTGAGCACCTGGGGCAGGCAAAGCCGCTTCTCTCCCCCCACGACGAAGCAGGAGATAGACTCTCCCTCCAGCAATGAGTGGGTGAGTTCAGTGGAGCTGTCGCAGGGAACCAGCAGAGGGCCCCCTCCCAGGACGGGAGGGGACGGCAGGGGAGGCATGCCGGAAGGGGAATGCTCATGGCCGGTACGGGCTGAGAAAGCAGCTGGGCCCCCAAGGGAGCTCTGGCTGCTGAGGGTGAACTGGGCCAGTGTATGTTTAAGCCCAGGGCTCAGGTCCAGGGCTTTAGCAGAGCCCACAATGTGTAGTTCAGCCCGACCCTCCATGTCCATGTCAGACTCGTGGCACAGGTCCTCGATCTGCTCCTTCTTCACCTTGGGAGTTTTGGGGAAGGAATCCAAACTGCGACGCTTTAGGTTAATCTCCGCCATCACTCGCTTCTTGATGGGTGCGTCTTCCAGCCGCTCTCTGTACAGCCGTTTCATGTTGCCCTTGAATGAGGTCAAGTCTTTGAAAGGGGTTTTCAAACTGGTCTGGGTGCTGGCCATGTCTAAGCACTGCGTTATTGTCGTTTCTGTAGGCTAATTGAGTTCTTGTATTCCTCTGAGTCTTTTTTTTAGTCTCCTCCTTAAGTTTTTTTCAAATGACACAAATCTTCTGGTCGTTAGACACATGCATGATGGTGACTGAAGTTTTCTGTGTTGTGATCCGTTTCCTAAGCGTGAAAAAACAAGAATTTAGAAAACAGAAGAGGCGAGAAAAAAAAAAAACTAATTCAGTCGCTCTCTAATTACTAATAAATTAACTAATAAATTGCTCTCCTGTAGAGGAATAAACAAATAGAAAATTATCTCATCAAAAATTGTTGTTGAGCATGAAATATCCATAAGGGGTTTAAATGTTTTATGACTGTTGTCCCGGCTGGGGGCTGAAGAGGTTAATGGCTGTTTGCATGGACCACTAAGCCAAATGGCCATTACCATACTTCACACAAACACATGGCTTTCTCAGCCCTTGTAATTGAACCCCAGGGGAAATTTGCATCAAGGTTTTCACCAAAGGTCTTTGAAACAAACTTTCCAGCACAAAGTGAGAATTTTAACAACCGAAACCAGTTGACCAGACATGACAACTCCCCCCAACCACCACCACCACCACTACTACCACCCCTCTTTCCATTACATTGTTAATTTGAGGCTGATACACAATGGTCCACAACATTTCACTTTGCAAATGAAAGTGCCCCTCCAAACCATATTGTGCCTCCCCCTAGGTCTGCTTACCCCACGCTGACCCCATCAACTGTATGAAAAAACAACTGATAAAAGCGTTAACAGCAGTCGTCCCCTTCTCTAGGTCCTTTCACAGCTTGACATACAACAGTGTTGAAAAGCGGTGTTTCCCCTCTCCTTCTTCTTTTTTTTAAAACGCTATGCCTTTGCTGCGGAATTACTCAATCGGCCGTTATAAGGTAAACAACACTTAACAAGTATTCCCAATTATACGCAAACGTAGTTGATAATGGCTCCTGCTGCAATATGACACCAAGAGAGAGATTGGATGCACTTCAGCTTGGAAATGCAACATCTACAGTATCATTGCGCTTTGATTTCCTCGGGAAATACTCTTTGATTTTACAAATCTGCACTAATGGAGGGTTTTTAAAAAAAGCACATTTGTTTCGTTGACCACAGTGACTAGATTCACACGCTTTTGCTTTTTTTTTTCCACCGAGCTGCTTGCTACTGCTCCTTTGGTGCAAAATCTCGGTCTCGATTCCGACGCGGGTTTATGGTTTGTGGGCGTCTTTTTAATGGCAAAATATCACCGTGGGTGTGATTGAAATAACAACACACACACACACGAAAAACTGCACACTGCAAAATCAGATCAGCAACCAATAAAAACGAGTCTACACATAGACCTACACAGGGAGGCAGCCTGCTCCGGTTTTTTTCCCCTCTGCTTTAAAGCCTCCAGGAGCTTGTACATCAGGAATTAGACGCAGCCCGCATTGCTTCGCTATATAATTGTGTCTCACAGCTGGTATACAAATCCTTCATCCAAGTGTCACCCTCTACTCCTGATATCCTCCTTTTTTGCTGCCGCTGCTGCAAGGACACCGCGTATAATAATGCTCCTGCTCTGTATCTCCCCCCTTCTTCCTCCTCCTCCTCCTCTCCCGTCTGTAAACTGTACCTCGCCTCCTCTCCTCTGCTGGCTCGCCACGACGGCACTGGTATGCAGACAGCACTGATAATGACATTCACTGTCTACACTACAGTCTGGTCTGGGGAGGCACCGCCGGTCGAGAGGTTTACACACACACACACCGCTTTTGGTGAGGGGCAAAGACTGGGGGTTAAAGAGGGGGGGTAGTAGTGTACAACCGCGGCTTGCCCCTGTGTGTGTGTGTGTGTGTGTGTGTGTGTGTGTGTGTGTCAAACACGCAGGTAACTTAACAGTGCCTATTCGAGTCAAATCACTCTAAGATATTAAATAAACCTGTGACATTATTATTAAATCATAATCTTGCGTTTTTGACATCAAACATTAATACAATATATACAGTGAAAGCGCATTAAATGTGCGCATTAAATGTGGAAATCATCTGACAAACATCGATCTGTAACATTTAACACTAACAGGCTAATGTTAGCCGGCTAAGCTACCTCCAGTTCACCCCCGGTTACATCCCGCTATGGTTGAAGCTGTCTGACCGACATGTCGGGCTGTGAGAAAGGCTAACTTCACCAGAGTAGCCCCCACCCCCCGGGTAAAGACAAGCGGTAATGGAGCAGACTGACCTGCCTGGGTTTGAACAGTAAAAGCCCCAGGGGTAAGAGAGCGGTGTCCCGGTGCAGGGGTTCACATCAAGCACCCGGCGAGAGTGAGCGATAAAAGCAGGCTGTAAAAACGAGCTAACCCCAGATAGAAAGCGACACAAGCAGGCTTAGTTAGCTTCGCCTTCCTCTCCTCTACGTCGGCTGCGACTAAAACACTCAAACCGAGGGTCGTCCCGAGCTGAGGTCCACTGTCGGTAAAATATAATATATAAGATATATTATAAAATAAATATAAATACAAAGCTCGACTCGGTCAAACATGTCGGGTTTAAAAAAGCTCCCGTCGTATGTTTTAGTATTTCAAAACCAATAAATAAAACCTAAACCCTTTAAACACTTGCCTTGGTCGCTGCTGTCGCTCCTCTCGCTCCGATGTCTGCTCGGTACTGAAGCTCGCGGACCGTCAACAGGACGCAGCTCGAGGCTCCGCTACAGCCGCGTAACGTCACGCTGCACACGGGCGGAGAGGCGGAGACGTCACCCGGCTGACGGAAACTATGCGGGGGTGTCTGTCTGCCTGTCTGTCGGTCTGTCTATCTGCTTGCTTGCTCGCCTGCCTGACCGTCTACCTGTCTGTCTGCCTGTTTATCTGTCTACCTGTCTGTCTGGAGATGTGTTTCCTCCTCTAGCAGCAGTAGCAGCAGGCAAAGCTGAGCAGACGGGGGAGATTGATGTCAGCAGCAGGCTCTAGCAGTGGAGTTTTAGCGCTATGTTAAATATATATATATGTGTAATTTAATGTAACCCAATTCAACAGCTCTGCTTTAAATATTATATTTATGAACTTAATACATTTTCAGTTCTTGTCCACATTGTCAAAAAAAAGTGATAGACCTAGTGTTACTTTACGTTCATTATGTAGGTCATGGTATGTGATGGTGGTGTATATAGACCCCGACCGATATAGCTCAACCAATATTATCAGCTGATATTGGCCTATCACAGATATATCTGTATCGGTGTTTATGCTGTCCAATATATGCCGATATATATTTATTTTATTTTTATATTTATATATTTAAGATTTGAAGTACATTTAACCCTTTTTCCTAATTCAAGTTTAATACAAATTAAATTCCCAGTGAAGTTCCCTGTTTCAATGTGCTGTCATTTTATAAAGATTTTAATAATAATAATAAAAGTTTATTCTTAAACTGTAATGTATAATGCCTCCATTACATATTTTGTGTTTATGTATATAGTCTGTATACATAGCATAATCTGCCGATATGTTGATATCGGAATTTTTAAATTTCCTAATATCCATATCAGCATCAGCCACAAAAATCCAGTATTGGTTGGGCTCTAGTGGTGTAAGGTGCTTCCTAATATTTTGTCCACTCCATTACCAAACATTAGTGGGGCAAAATATTAGGAACACTAGTCAATATAATGCACCCCAGTACACCACCACCACACAACATAAAGTAGAATTATCACCTTTTTGACAATGTCAACAAAAACTGAAAATACTTAAGCTTGAAAAAATAGAATTTGTAGAGTATGCTGTAGTGGATTGAATTACATTAGGCTGGTGAGTGTAGATTCAGCTCTTCACTAAACATTTGCTTTATTACAACAAGAAATGTGAGAGAATGTCTGGGAGAAACATTTTTTATAAAATATTACATGATTTTTTTAAAGCCTATCAGTCTTATTTTGAATTTCTTAAAACCCAGTCTCATAGACTTGCTTTTATGTGATGTCATCTTTACCATTTTCATATCTTTTTATCTTTCATAGTCTTGTCTTCACTCTACTGTGTCTTAACTTTATGTCAGTGTTATCTTGCTTTTGTTTTGTTTTGGTCTTACTGTTTATCTTTCGGTTGTTATTTTGCTTTCTGAGTCTTCGTCTTTAAAGGTACTACATAAATAAAGTTATTATAATTATATTATTATTACACCCATATTCACCTTTATGTTCCTGTCTTTTTTCATAGGTTAATTTGATTGATGTGGCCTTGGGATGACATTGAATGGCATCAAGTGACCAAAAAAAGGGGGTGTCTGCTTCTTCCACAGCTCCCTTCCCCCACTCTTTTTATGGAGCTATTCTCTGGAAAAGGTCAAGAGGTCATTCAGGCAGTCTATTCATCCTTTAGTGATGATTGGAGTTAATAAAATCTGTGTATGAGAAGGTCAGCTTCAAACCAGGAATGAGATATATGATATTATTCTTTCAGCAACTTTTACTCTGTATGTACACTATCATCCATAACTCTTGGCTGAAGTCTTAATCTATAAAGGTTATCATGCTCTGCCTACAAACTGTTTTGTTTTGTTAGGGTTTTCATCTGGAGTACACCCTGGCTGGCTGACTGACCCACAGTCTGATGTCACACGTCTGTGAGAGCGGAGAGGCTTGATAAAGCTTTGATAAACAACACAGTCGGCCGTTTCGCCGCAGCCTCTCTCTGGCTCACTCTCTGACAGCAAGGTCAGCAGTTGTATTATGAGAGCAGATGTGCGTACACCCTGTCCAGCCCTAGAGAACAACAAGAGGGGCATTGATTTTCCTGTAATAACATCACTCTGTGTACTGCGGGGAGTAAATTAATCTCATATGTGCAATAATGTGACCAGCGCTGATTGTTCATCGTAGAAGCGTAGACATTGGTGGGGGAGTTGGGAATCACAGACAGCGTGGAACAGACCAGCATATGATAAGCCTCTCCATTAGCTGAGACTCTGTCTAACTGTTATTGGACTTAGTGCTGAGTAGACCCTGGGGGCAGACACCTCGCAGTCGTTTTCATACGTCTTGTCTGAAATCAATGTAGGATATTGAAATGTGCAATGAGTTGTCGGGTGGATGTATCTGTAATTTGGGGTAATGATGCTTTGCTGAAGTGCTAGTCTGAAGTCACACACCTTCACCGCACCGTTGGAGGTGTCAGACGGGTCAGGGTGGACATGAAGCAAATTCTTCTGCTCTCAGACGCTTGTCAGCAGGTTGCATCAGGTGTCATATTGAGGTCACTTTAAAGGAGGATGTCATGGTTTATTTGGAAGTGTTTCTCAGAAAAACGAAAAAACAGACTCATTACTCATTTGATAGTCATCACCGGGGCTCTTTGTAATACAACGAAGGAGACAAATAATGAAATGATGTAATCAGTGTTTTGAGACAAAGGTGAATCATACTGAATGCCAATGAGAAGCAATTTTTCAGCTAATAAAGATCAACTTCATATGAATAATAATCAGCATGGGACTAGAGATGTACCAATCCAGATTCTGACGCCTCAAAATATACAAATTGAATCAATCTGCAATCTTTTAATTTAAGTTAACCTGAAGTTTTTCTGTAGCACTAAAAACAGAGTCAGCAGCACATGATGACATAATGAAGGTCATGATACTATGAGAAAGGACATGTATTTAATGTGGATTGGCCCCATAATGGCGGAGGTGTTTATAGGGCATTGATGCTGATGCTGTGTGTCAGATTAGTACATTTCACAAGACAACTGACCCCAATAAACTCTAAAGAGGCATGTATTACAGGTGCACTGTCAAAAAAATGCTAAATTATTTAAAGGGTAGGTTCTCACATTTTTAGAGTATGTTTCAATACAAGAATTCACGTGCTGTATGTATGTTGAAAGTTACTGATAGTTATAATCATCCCTGTCCCCTTATCTCACAGTGAAGTGATCCCTTCATTGTGCAAATCCAGTGAGAGAAATGGGGGACAAAAGTCACAGTCAATTCAATGTCAAGTGTAGCTGAAGCTAATATGAGTCTTCAGCAGTCTGTGTTAGACAAATCAAGTGGGAGTCTCACAAATTCACTGTTTTTTGTGCACACAATTCCTTCTTTGTGTTCGCATCCTTCGGTTAGCAGCTCAGTGAGTAAATATAGTGTGGGGGAAACACAAGCAGGGAATTTAGCACACAAAAAAACACTAAAACTTTGGAAGATGCCCACTTGATATAAGTAACTCAGACTGCTGAAGCCTCATATTTGAAATGCATTCTTGCGTCTCTCCATCTCTAACAGTGATTTCTAACTTTATTAAGAGGATCAGGTATCAGCCAGACTTGACCAATCCACAATGTGTGAGTTTAGGTATCAGAATTGGCTCTGGGAGAGAAAAAAATGGATCCCTAATTGTTTCAGTGCCATTATGTGGGGGAGGGATTATATTATAGAGACCAATATCTTTTTTATTGAAGAAGTACAGTCTGGTTTGTGAGTCATGTATTAGGATGGACTTGGCGGAAGCACTAATAACACTCTCTTTCCTTGACAGATCGATAGTGTTTCCTTCTTGTGTTATCACTTGTTTAAATTGTTTTATGTTTTAATTGCATGCGTAGTGGCTCCTTTTCATCCGTCATCCTCTAGGAGCCACAAAGACACTTTTCATGTTCTCTGTGCTGTGTAACGACAATAAACTTAAATTCAATTTTAAAAATACATTTGCCCCTAAAAACATAAAATACACTAGCAAAAAAAAACTGCAATTGAAACTCTTACTGTCTGACACAAACATGACACAAACAGCATACTGGGGATTTCCAAAATGCTGCTGCTTGACACTGAACCTAATACTGTTTAACCCACCTTTGTGAAAGTGTTTCAATGATGATTCAAAAATGTTGTCGTTAAGTATTCATTTAGCCTTTTTCCTCCGTGCACAGAGGTCATCATCTCATATATTCTTCACTCTGGGTGTAAGGTTTCTCCTATAAATCATGTGTATCTCTCTCTGTTTGAATCAATATATTGTCTACAGCACGTCTCCTCAATCATTCCTACCTGTAAGTCCCATGCATTTAAATATGTACGTGTTTCTGAAGTGGTGCTCATGAATCACCTCAAGTGTCTCCTAATGAAACAAATGTTTTAATTATGCTATTACTCAAGATGAGACCACTATATCATTACAATTTACGGAAGTAGCACACGCACAATTTGTGGCTACATTTAAAGGGAAGGTGGAACGAGTATACTTAACTGCTCGTCACCTCAGCACTACAGTCGAGAGCAGCTGTAGATGTAGCGTGTTAGCGAACAGATCATGCCAAGTAGAACACCTTAAACTGCAGTGTGTGTTTTACTAAGGGATTGAATTTAGCAGCAAGTATGATTCTTCTGCTGCTTAATTAATCCCTTCAGGGACGGAATAAAACACCCAACAAGATAAGAGCAATTATAACAGGATGTTTTTTTCAGATCCTCCTCCGTTTTACATCATTAATTATAGAAGGTTAGTCTTCCTTGCGTCTTCCACAGGGTGATGTGGAGCCACAGTGCCTGGAGAGGCGTACCCCCTATTCTCCCCCGGAGAGGGCACAGGAGCAATGTCAAACATACCATCACGGGAATACAGAATTATGCAAAGACATTTATCCTCGTCCTGTGTGCGGCAATGCTGTATTTGTCTAGTGCGGGCATATAAGGGGAGTAATTTTCCACAAAATCTGGTTCGGTTAATACAATGGTTTAGTGTAGCAGGATGTGAAATAAGCCTCACACAATGGTTTTCTATCAGCCATTGTGTGAGTTATTGCAGCACACAAATCAATCCGTTTTTATTATTTTTGACACATCATCATTTCCATGACCCTTTTTTTTTCACCTCTCAGCGTTCGGCAATGTGTGAGGGCAGAGAGGAGAGCTCTGGTGTCAATGACCTTTTCACCCCCCGGGGGACACTGAGGGCCTTTAAAAGCTAGGCTGGAGTCACGTGACTAGCAGGGACACAAGCAGCTGGAGTGGAAAAACTCCAGTTTGACAATTTGAGCCTAATTCCCTTCTCTCCAGACACCCATGTGGGTCTGGCAGCTCAGGTCTGGTCTCGGCAGTAAAACTATCACAAGCCTGATGGTGCAAGTTAATGCGGCCAGACGTGTGTTTACATGATCTGAACAGGGCCCCATTTTTCGCCAAGAAAATCCACTTTTTAGTAGGACGGACTGTCTGTTAAACAGTTCCAACATGGCATGTTCACATTACACAAGGTTTATTAATTGCAAAACTTAGACTGTTGGATTTTTAGTCACACTAGCAGCATAGCTTCAGGGTTGGTAACGGTCCCCAAAGAATGTGTGCTGACATTGGGGAATAAAGTCTAATTATTTTAAGGCTTAAAATGAACATTTGGTAACTTTAATAATCGCTTCATTTTTCATCATCATCCCATATCATTTTAACCCTTTCATGCATAGTGGTCACTACAGTTTACAGCTATTCAAAATCTGTTTTCTAACATATGCATGATGATAGATTTTAATGGCGTGGTGACACTTCAGCCACAGTGGACACTAGTGCATCATCCCATACACTACCACTTTATCTGTTTGGTTGTAAATTAATTGATTTATGTTCATGATAATGTAATGTAAGGTAATTTGATGAAACATTTTTTCATGCCTAAAGAGAAATAAAAGCACTTTCCTGACTGAGGTTAACATGATTCATGCATGAAAAGGTTCAAATGTGTCTCGTCCAATACTTTGATTTATGACAAATACCTGACAATTTCTGTCATTCTGATCAGCCTCAGCTTTACTTTATGTTAAGTGCCAGTTAATAAATGTTAACATTTAGCTCAACATGCAGTAGACTTGTAAGTTTATGTAACAAAATACAGGACCCTGTTATTTTTGTTTTGGTATACAGAAACAAGAACTTTAGCAGGAATGTTTCAAGGATATTTGGTTTGGTTCCCTGGAGGCAAACACACAATTAGCATAAAGATAGTTATCATTCTCGTCTTCCAACAAAAAACACTTTGGGTTTTTATATTCAAAATAACATCAGCAAACTAAAATTACAAAAAACATTTTAATTCTAGTTAATGCAGCACATGAAACCCTTATTTTACCAATAGTTCAACTCGCAAGAGACACAGTTTTAAAATAATGGTCAAATTCAGTGCAGCCAGCCAAGGCCAAAATAATGATAAATAAATAAACTGTACCTCATTTTTCATTCAGTGAAACTCAAAATGATCAAGTATTAATAACCTAGAAGACATCATGACATTCAGTGCTTCTTGTGGGTCAAATTTCCCAAAAACTAGGTCCTACAGTTCCCATTAGGCAATTTAACATCTTCCACAAATGTCCTCTTCGTTAAAAAATCCAAGCCCCTGTTGATCAAATATTTGAATAATCCCACAATAAATCAGAAATAACCCCAATGACATCACCAGGGTTATTTTCTCCTACCTGAAAAAGCGCCTATTGAGCTTTGTGTAAAACTAGTTGTGTCCTTTTTAAATGAAGACAGACACACACTGACACAAGTTACCACAAGAGAGAAATAAAATGTTTATTTTACCGTCAGTGTTTTTTTCTTTGCACTAATAATAAAGATCAGCAGAGTCCTCTGGGTGATTTTCACACCCAAAACACATCAAATACAACAAATAGTGTTTCCATCGGGTTCACCCAGTAACATTTTGGAATTAACGTGTTAAAGAAAATCCAGACCTAAATCTGATTCACAATAGAAAGTAACAATAAAGCAAAAAATAATGTGTAACAGATGAACATGTTCCTCCGGTCACCACGTGAGCCCAAAAACATTTTCCAAGTAGAAAGAAACTTTGACTGGAGACGAGTCTGGAGGTTCATGCGCCATCACTTAGTGTTGTTACAGTCTGGAGGGGGCGGGGGTGGTGGTGGTGGTATATGCATGATAGCAGTATTAATTCAGCAGTTCGATTCATTACATGAATTGTGAGTTAGATATGGTAAAAAAAAAGGAGCACAGTAGACACATTTTTGTTTTTACAGTTTTTAAGCCACACCTCAGAACCAAACTGGTAGTATGTCATGGCTTTGTGCTCTTGATTCAGTAATTATGTTGAGTTGTTTGATTCACAACCAAAGACATACATGGAATGGATAAAGTACAAAAAAAAAATTATCAGACCATACATCTCAGAAAGGCATAGTATTAAAAATGAGCAAAAAAAAAAATTCAGAATATATAATTTCTATGACTTAGGACAGCACATCTTCCTTACATTTACTGTACCGTCTAATACGTACCAGCAATACATTTTTCAGAAAAATGTTTTTTTTGGTCCTGTGTGAATGTATGTTTCATGGATGGTCTGCACAGCTAAACTAAACCTGTGCTCCAGCGTTCAGGTATCATGTGCTACTCTTCCAGCCCATTTCCCGGCACAGCGAGCTCTTTCATTCACAGTTTGAGAGTTGTTAGTGTTGGTTGGATGCTGCTGTTAAAGTTCCTTCATTCTGGGAGGAAAAGACTTGAAGCAGACACCTTCTCCTCTGACAGATGTCGCATCTAAACAACGAAGACTGAACCCTTTTTTTGTTTTGGTTCTGTTCCTCAGGCTGGACATTTAAACACTCAGGACAACATATATAATGACTGCTATGTTGTTAAATAAAACATGAGAAAAATATATAAATTTTTATCTTTTTCTTCTTCTTTTTTTTTTTTTTTTTTAAAAGGCTAGTGTTATGATTCTTCTCTCCTCTACAGAAGGAAGGGGTGTTGCGACAAAGCTAATTCCAAAATGAGTTTATGACAGGTTTTGTCCGACTGTGGCTTGAAGCTAAAAAGGCCTTGTCTAACATTTATCTTCAATGGTAGTTTCATATATATACAAATAAAATATGCATTGGAAACACCCCACCAGCTGGAAGGAGAGGATGCTCAGTTCATCTGACAGGGGCCGTTGCCTCATCACCTCTCGGCCCCGTGTGCAGCAACCTTGGAAGAACTATGTAGCTTCATGAGCTACAGATAGAGAGGCCCCAATGAGAAAATTGATATCAGTGCAGATTTACATGATATAAAAATAATTAAGAAAGAAGGTAGGCTTAAGGGCAAGTGGTTATAAATGGCAGAGTGTGAGACTGGTTTTGGCAAATAAGCGTTCTACTGTGCATGTGCGGCCCTCGAACAGAAGGTTTATGTCGCCGGGTTGTCTTGTAACTAACTATGCAGCTTGAAGACACTGAGACGCCACATAACACATGCATGAGTGTGTGTGTGGGTGGTGTGTATGAGCGCAGACATCGTGTCCCTCACACACACTCCTCCGCTGACATCAGGAGTGGGTTGATGTACTCAAATCCTTCAAACTCAGACTGGTCGATCTTCTTCACCACGTCACTATGATGAAACAAAAGGAAATAGTTTTTTTTTTTGAAAAGTAGCATCAACACACTGAAAATTCACCATTTTATTGATCATAATAAGACGAAAAAGAGAGCTCAAGAAATGGAAACTCACTCGTCATCAGGCGTGAGCTGGATGGGCTCGTTGGTGAACTGGGCGTCGAAGTTGTCCAGTCCGAATTCCCCTGAGATGTTGGGCTTGAATGGAGGGACCACCTGCTTCTGCTCCAGCTGGAAAAACAAACCAGAAGTCAGGTGGGAGAATAAAAGTGTTTTTTCTGTCAATAAAAACGGTGTTTGACACAGTTTGACAGAGGAGAGCATTAAAAACCAACCACCATCTTTCTTTAGGACATAGATTTCTATTCTATTTCTAATAAAAAGGGTAGCTGAGTAACCAACCCAGTCTCCTTTAAACAAAGCTCAAAGCCATATTAAAATAGTCACTGAAGAGGAATTTATACCTCTGCCTCTCATTACAGTTAGCACAGTTTCTCAATTGTTACAATACAATACTCATTTGTCAGCCAATAACTACGCCCCCTACAGGCAGACAGATGTCTTGCAGGGCAAACTTTCAGGTTAGTGTATGTGCATGTGCTAGGGTAGGTGGGGGAGGTGGAGTGGGTGTAAGCTGATCCCTCCAGACACTCTGACAGACTGGTAGGTCCCTGCTCCAGACCAAACAGGGAAAAAGAGGTCATGGTAATCCCTGGCGAACTGCCCTGCCTGCCTGCCTGCCTGTCTGTCTGTCACATCATCCACCAGCTGATGTCTGTCTGTCTGTCTGTCCATTTGTTGAGGTCATCGAGATAAACCATATCCGATCCTTTACACGTGCACAGGGTTTCAGACCATTTTATTGCTACCTGTTTAATGGAATTAACATAAGAATTTAAATAAATGTATGGATTTATGTTATATGATGAAATGATGAAATATAATAAATGGTCCACCAGGCAAAAAGCAGAATATGGTTTTTGCCTGTAGGCCCATTTAAGCTAGATTCAACTAAATTAGTGTCAGCCTCGTAAAACTGAATGTATTTATTATTTATTTTTTGGTATAAAATACAGCCAACCTTTTTTTCTGAAATGCATAAACTATATCTAGACGAGCCTGTCAGTCTTTTGAATGCCAGTCGCACCACAGCTGCTGTGAGAACACTACAGGACACAGTTTCATTTTACAGTTCTGGTGTCATAAAACAGGAATGTCATTCACTCTCTAATTACATATTTTACTACTTATTGCTGTAACTGAGAACAGGAAGCTTCATAAATAACCAAGGTACAAGTATTTTTAGTGCCAGTTTAACTTTCAGTGGGATGCAATCCTATAAGTCACTTCCGAGATTCTTTATAAATAAAGACCCAGTTGTTCATTCAGATGTTCATGCCCTGCTCCACATTCATAATTCACTGAGTTTTAATCCATTAACATTAATATATAATTACTACACATAGACTCAAACACAATAAGCATGAAAGGCAAAAGAAAAAATATTCACACAAGCAGTTCAAGCTGTTTTTGATACAAATGACCAAAGCCAACAAATCACAGCTTTAAAGAAAGTTACACTAACACTGAAGATTAATGTTGTTCAGTATTTCACAAGAAAACATTATAAAACAATCTAAAATTTGAATAATGGCTTCCTTATGAACATGAATATTAAAAACCTAACAACTCAAGCTGTTAAAATGTTTACACTGTTGGAAAAAATGAAGAGTAAACGTAAAGTTGTTCTGTGTTTGTGTCTTGTCAGTCAGTGATCCGTCTCCGCTCATTTCCTTCCTGCCTTCGGCTTCCCATCTCGGCCCGTCTGTTAGTCAGCCTATCTGCTGTTGTCAGACTCCTGCTTGGCCGGTTTATTTTTTGCTTTTTTTCCCTCAGTCTTCTTTTCTTGCTCCCTGCCAGCCTGCTTTCCTGCCACAAGGACAGGAGGCTCGTCCCATCGCTAATCACCCCCAGCTTTGACAGAGCATATACGCCTGCAGGGCAGGAGAGAAAGAGGGCGACCCTGTACACTTAGATTTGACCTTCTGCTGTCTAGTAGCAGCTTTCTGTTTTTCCTTCACTCCGCAATCAATATATGGATTGCTTTTTGACCTATTTGGCAATGCACCAATACCGATTTCCTTCATTTGAAATTATGATATGAGGCCAGCAAAGAAGAAACTATCCAGATAAGTAGGAAGAAAAAGAGGAGGTGGAAAGAGATGCTGAGAAAAGAAGAGAAACAGACAGAATAAAAGTCAATGACTCACAAGGTCCCAGTCGACGTTTCGGAAGAAAGGATGGCCCATGATGTCAGCAAAGCCTGTCTGAGGGTGGCATCCTAGACGCTCCTTAGGATCCTGTGGGATGCGAGGGTGAAAAGAGGGTGAGAGACAGTTGGAGATAATGGTGGAGGAGACAGACAACAAGTCAGGAAAAGGGCAAAATGGCAGAGAAGGTGAGAAAAAGAGGTGGTGGATTTTTTTTTTTTTTTAAAGGGGGGGTAAAAAAAAGTTTCATAAACAGGTGAAAAGGTGTGAGAACCACATTGTGACATAGACCATAGAGAGATGTAAGGGGGAGAGGAAGGGGAAAAAGAAGAATGCAAGACAGTGAGAGATGGCACCTCGACTCTAACCGAGGCATAATAATGTCATTGTCAGGGGCCTGCAGGAGCCAACACTGTTTAAGATTGATCGAGGCCAGTCTGACGCCTTCTTACCTTGTTGAGGAATCCCTTGAGGACACTGGCGGCTTTGACTGACAACGAGCGGGGGATTCTGATTTGTTTTTCCAATATAACTGCAAGAGGTGAAAGGAGAAAAGGGGTTGGAGGGGGTGCACAAGAAGAAGAGAAGGTGAGATAGATGCTCCTTCAAGGCTAAAAATGACAGAGGGTGCTACTAATGACATTGCTGCAATTCAACCCTGTTGATCATACAACCTTTCAATAAGGTGTCAATGGCTGTTGACAGAAGTGACTTAAAATATGACTTATATCTGTCAAATGGTAATATTTTCCATCCATCCAACACTTTAATGGCAACATTGACTCATTTTAAAACTGTATTTACAAAGAAACAGACAAAAACACTCATGTATTCACACATTTCACTGCAACAGACGGCTTGTGCTTGGTAGAAGAAGTCCCCATTAGAAAGGTGTTGATATGAAGGTGTTTTATGCTCCTGTTGTGATGTTTTTCATTCCACTTACAATCCTTAACCGTAGTGTGTGTGCGTGTGTGTGTTACCTTGGAAGAGGTAGTCTTCTGTGTTCTGGTCTGGATTGTCAGAGCTCCCGACAATGTCGAAGGGCGACCGGCCCGCCATCATCTCAAACATCAGTACGCCCAGCGCCCACCAGTCCACGCTGAACCCTAAAACACACAAACACACACACATTAGATGTTTCAAATCACAATTCTGACAAATACAGCGACATAGAGCAAGCAAGGATGTTAAAAACACAATTTACAAAATAGGAATGCAAACTTTGTCCAAAAAACAGCCATTTCATCAGTACAGCAAGCAAAAGTAGACATGAAAGCACGTCTATAATATTTAAGGCCAGTTATTTTATAATCACACATACTGTGAGTCACTGACTGAAGAATACCAGTGGTTTGGTGTTACTATAGTAACAAGTCTAACAAGGAAATGACCATGCAAGTGTTGTGCATGTTTTCATCCACTGAGTGTGAATCACACACTTTACATCACTACTAACCGTTTTTAAAAGGATGGATTATGGATGAAACATACTGAAATATACACAGATATGCTGTGACTCCACAAGGTCAGATCATTTTATTAGATGTATGCAGCGTTTCAGTCAATGTTGAGATATTTGCATGATAGGAAAACTACCCTTTTTTTGCTTGACATCATCTTTTTTTCCCAGGCTTGTCTAACTTCATTACACATTGTAATGCATGAAGTTGCTGACTTGGCTTTTAAGAGGGCCTGCATTGGTGGCAGCAGAAACAGCGGTAGAATAATCAATTATAAGAATTATTACATGTTTGTGGGTTTTCTAATCTCAGCACTGGAGAAGGTGTACTGATTAACCAATGAACTGAGCATTACAAACTGCAGGAATCTGTGTGAAAAAGTCTGATTCTCACAGTAAGCGGTAAAAAAAAAATACCTCCATACTGTGTACATGTAGAAAATATTCAACCAATAATACATTTTTCTTTTTTTCTATGTTATTCACCAATGTAAGAGGTAAAGATTATGACTTTATTTTGTTGTTTGCTGTGGATACATTAAATAAATTAATCAGTCAGCTCCAAATAATTAGATTATCAACAGTTATTAGACCTAGCTTAATTATTTTAATAATAAGACCACCATCTTTTAGGATTAGTAATAAAGAAGAAACTGGAGTGAATATTGCCCATGCACATAAAGCAATTTTGAAGTGGAAATAATATATTGTTTAGCCCTTTCTAGTGTCTATTTTCACATCAGATATTTTTACTTGTTAGTAAGAAAAGCACAGGCGTCAGTAAGAACACTAACGATGCCTCTGCTCTATTATAACACTGGGCCAGCATCCACAATAACAAGACCCTGAAACCAAAGCATCTAAATAGCATTGTATCATTGTTATTTTCATTATTTAGTTTTTCTACTGTGACATGTCAAATCTATTCTGTAAAAAAAAGCCTATTGTGCTGATGTGTAGACTGATAGATGAGCTAAAACATGCAAAACATTTGTATGATCCTTTAACAAAGGAACTTGTTGCTATGATACCTCTTTCGGTAACCAGGGAGCTGTTTAAAAAAAAAAAAATCTATTTCTATTGTATTGTCTTTATAAAGATTTGCAGCACTCAGTTGTGATGCTGAAACTGATATTTCACTGAGCACTTGTGATTGCTCCTCATATTTGTTCTTAATGGCTGTAACATTGATGTTTCTATGTCATCCTTAACCATGTCACCTGTTTCAACAATTATACTGTACATTATAAATTTAGAGTGACAGAGGACACATTCAGATTAAGGAACAATTATTTCCATTAATAATTTATGTCTTGTTTTTTTTCACCTTTTTTCTTTACTCATTTTCTATTTGGTCATTTATCATCTCAGTTCTATCTAATTATTCTCATTTCTTCATGTTTGCTTTTTGCAGTACTACTTTGAAGAAGACTTTTTCCAATAATGCACCACTTCAGAGTCCATGACTGAGAGCAGCTCCTCGGATATTACTGCACAAAGCATTATACAATGTATCATAGAAAAGCTCGGGATAGCATTTCGGATAAGTGCTTATGTGTTGTTATTCTCACCGTAATCCTCTCCTCGGAGTATTTCAGGGGCGATGTAATTGGGGGTGCCACAGAAAGTGCTTGTTGTATCGCCTGGTCTCAAACCCTCCTGTGAAAAATAAAAAGATCGTCATCAGCCAAGAGATTATCTCCGACGGCTATAAACTGACACTTAGGCAGCTCTCAGGTGCTTTTATCCAAAGTGCATTTTGGTTACATGAGAGCTCAGATCACACATTAACTGGCAAACCACACCTTGCACATGCCGTAGTCTGTTAGTTTGATGTGTCCCTCAGAATCCAGCAGTACGTTGTCCAGTTTCAGATCTCTGTAGATGATTCCCCGCTCGTGGAGGTAGTTGAGTGCCAGACTGATCTCTGCTGAGTAGAATCTGAACGAGAGATTGAAATGTTAAAACTTACCAATGTCTGAACAGAAACAGGGAATTAAATTAATCTGGTTTCTTTTAATGAGACATGAATAAAAAGTGTGAGGGAGAGAGCAGGACTCTACCTGGCGTGTTCTTCCGGGAGTTTCCTTTGTCTCTGCATGTGGAACATGAGATCTCCGCCGTTCACATATTCAATAACAAAGAAGAGTCTGTGAAAAGAGGAAAATGTTTGAAAGTTTATGATTTTACCTTGAAAACTAAATCAATAATTTGTTTAATAATACATAACAGTAGAGAGAAAGCATCCTGTCTTCTATGAATCATAACCCATGATGGGAATCTTTCCACAACATTAACCCTTTCCTCAATCTTCACCTGAGCTGGTATTACACATGATAATCAGTTTACTTGTTATCAGAAGTGATTAGTTTGAGAAAACAGTTGTTTATTGTCTACCCTGTCTCTGCAGTCTAAGAAAATAATCACAATGCCATAAATGTTATCTTGGTTTGGGGCCCCAGTTTTTTGACTGGAAGGCTGCATTACAATTCATTTCAATTGGCGATTGATCTACTAGGGACAAAACTTCAGGATGTGTCGGCTTCTGTTCTTTTTACTTGTTTTTAAACTGTCTCCTGCAAGTACCCCAAGTTAACAGAAGTGCACTATTAAAGTTACGACATGGAACTTTCATTTTGTGTTGATTTTAGCGCCCCCGGTGGACAAAAGCAGTGGTGTTTTTCCAAAATGAAGACTGCATCTCCCATGAGCACTTCCGCCTCGTGTAGTAAATATCTTGCCTAGCATCTGCATTTGTTTTGCGAGCATGTGAAAGGAGGACACTACTGGAGCGTTCTGGTAGCTGAATGTTTACTGTGCATGCCACATGACCGCAACGTCCCCGTTTCGATCCTAGCCAGTGACCTTCGCTGCATGTCCTACTCATCTCGCTGCCTTTGTTTCTTGTCTGCCACTTCACTATCCTCTATCCAATAAAGGCAAAAACACACAAACAATAATCTTAAAAAAAAAGCTGCTTATTTTTAATACTATTTTCCTTTTTTAAACACAGCTTTTTGCAGGACACACTACAATGAGGTAATGTATCTATGTGTGGCTAAGTAAGGTTAATAATTGCAATATGACGATGGTGAAGCAAAGCAAACTTTGTTTCAGTAACGTTCACACACCTACGTTACATGTAAGGCTGCATTCACCATCAGATCCGACAATGCAGCACCTTCCTGCAGCGTTGTGCAGAGGTGCGGACGTGTTTGTGCTTTAGAATAAAAATGCTGTGAAACAATCGGTAAACAATGTTTTCTCAGATTCACTCCTTTGTTCACCACCACTCCCTCTATTCATTCACTCTCTAGTTCATTCCACTGCTGCTGCTCTCTCTCTCTCTCTCTCGCTCTCCTTTGCTCTCAGCTCGCTCTTTCGTTATCTCTCATCTTTTCTTAAAATGAGTCAGAAAGCCAACATTACTTTTAACGTTATAGAATTAAGAGAAATGTCTTTCCCGCTTCCTAGTAAAGTCTTTGTACTCCTCCATGCTGTAATGCCACATGTAATGTAAATATAGGCTTCTTCTGTGTGACGTAAATCATTTGGACTTATTTTGCAGACAGTGGTAGACATTTTTAATAACTATAAAGAAATAACCAATTTTGTCACTACTGGTCTTGTTTGTTAATGCAAGTCATACAGAGGCATCATGAACTGTTTCATAACCAGTTAAAAAGGTCCTTGTAGTAACTTTAAAATGCTAGAATACCATCCATTAAAACAGGCACTGTAGTTCATTGCCTATACCTATTTTAAAACACATTTTTATATTAGGACAGGGTGTCTTCTATAAACTGTCACTACCACAAAATATACCCCAAAAAGGATGTTTTGTCACAATGTGATTATTTCTGCCAAATTATTACAGACGATTCCCAGGTGCTGAAGAGACCATGAGGATCACACAGACAACAGTTCTCACCTGCTTTCTGTCTGGAAACAGGAGTGCAGTCCCACCAAGAAGGGATGATTAGAGGCCTGCTCAAAAACGTGCTTTTCTGTTTGGACCCAATCGATGTCCTGGAAGAGAAACACACAAAGACACACCCAAATGTCAATCAGAGATCATTATGACAGAGTACCCTTGAACTTATAAAAGCTGAATAAGCACACTGCTTGATCGACCATCTGCAAAAGCTGAAGGCTCACTCATGTGGCTGTGGCGGGAGAAAAGGGCTGAGCCAGTAGAAGCAGAGGCAGGTCGGTATCGATGGCCAGATGATAATATGTCTGGACACGGATGCTGCTCACGCTGTCAGGGCAGGGACAGCCCAACACTTCACCATTGATCGAGAGGCACTTGTCAATTTGTCAATCACGTTAAGTGCGTCTAATCAAGGCTAACTACTCCCATTGCCGCTGGCTGTGCTGCTACATGTGTACGCCGGTATCAATTTTTGATGACATGATGTTATATCTACAGCTTCTTAGACAGACTGATGGCTTCGAAGAGGTCTGTCAACTTAATTCAAAGTGTTTCAGACAAGATATACGAGATGGATGTTCAATCGCATGAGACAAATGTTCCTTGTGCTTTCAATGAACGACTCTTATTGACGATGCTAATTACATTAATTATACACGGCAGTGACAGACGACTAATGTCTTCACTATTATCTAACTTTCTAACATCTGAATAGATGGAGGCCTTGTGCTATTTTCACACAGTACAGACTTAAAGCAACAGTTTTTCTACTTAACCAGGTGTGGTATACCTAATTATCTATTCCAACTAAATAAAACATGTATTCAAATAAGTTGTTTTTTCACTACTAAGAAATCAGGAAGATTATATGAAACATCCTCATGATTATCTGTTTACAAATGTCTATATATGCAGTAGCGGGAAAAGTGGTGTCAATTTTCGTCACTCAGGAAGGTGTATTTGCAGACCGTCAAGCTGAGTTCTGCCTCTCATAATTTAGCCAATTATCTTCAGTAAAAATGAAGCTACCATGAGCAGTTGGTTAGTTTGCTTTGCAGAAAGACTGAAAGATGTCTGTTTAATCTGTGCAAAAAATTGTAAAAAAAAGCTGCTTAATTAATATAAATTAAATTTAAGCTATTGCTTCTTGTTGAGTTTTTTTGGTATGTGACAATCTCACTTTTTAAATTTCCTTTTTAAAAATTTCCTTTATTTCCTGCACTTGACCAGCACCTGACTGCATCATGCCGATATGCCAAGGATTTTGCATTTATAAAAACAACATGCTGTTGTTGTTGTTTTAGTGACTAGTTCTTAGTCACGTGCAGTCACTTCCCTTCCCTCCAGGAAGTTTTTGCTTCATATATTCATATTTATTCACATACATGAGTGCTGTCCATCTTTGGATCCAACTCACTACAAAAAACAGATAAACACATTTCCCAAAATGCCTGCATGTATATACACTATATTGCCAAAAGTATTGGCTCACCTGCCTTGACTCGCATATGAACTTAAATGACACCCCATTCTTAATCCATAGGGTTTAATATGACGTCAGTCCACCCTTTGCAGCTATAACAGTTTCAACTCTTCTGGGAAGGCTTTTCACAAGGTTTAGGAGTGTGTTTATGGGAATTTTTGACCATTCTTCCAGAAGCGCATTTGTGAGGTCACACACTGATGTTGGACGAGAAGGCCTGGCTCTCAGTCTCTGCTCTAATTCATCCCAAAGGTGTTCTATGGGTTGAGGTCAGGACTGGTGCAGGCCAGTCAAGTTCATCCACACCAAAGTCTCCACTGCTCTAGAGTCCAGTGGCGGCGTGCTTTACACCACTGCATCCGACGCTTTGCATCGCACTTGTTAATGTATGGCTTGGATGCAGCTGCTCGGTCATGGAAACCCATTCCATGAAGCTCTCTACGCACTGTTCTTGAGCTAATCTGAAAGCCACATAAAGTTTGGAGGTCTGTAGCGATTGACTCTGCTGAAAGTTGGCAACCTCTGTGCACTATGTGCCTCAGCACCCACTCCATCATTTTACGTGGCCTACCACTTTGTGGCTGAGTTGCTGTCATTCTCAATCGCTTCCACTTTGTTATAATACCACTGACAGTTGACTGTGGAATATTTAGGAGTGAGGAAATTTCACAACTGGACTTTTTGCACAGGTGGCATCCTATCACAGTATCACACTGGAATTCACTGAGCTCCTGAGAGCGACCCATTCTATCACAAATGTTTGTTGAAACAATGTGCATGCCTTGGTGCTTGATTTTATACACCTGTGGCCATGTAAGTGATTGGAACACCTGATTTCAATCATTTGGATGGGTGAGTGAATACTTTTGGCAATATAGTGTATGTAAAAAAGTGAAACATCTCATTCAAATTAAGGAGGTAATGCTTCTGGCAGTGAGAGTAAATAGTAGTTACCTAGATTTAAGTCCAGTTCTAGGACTACATGCATGAGCCAGTCCCTGACGCTACTGTTGCTGCTGTAAAATGATGAATACATTGTTTTGAGCTGCAGGAATAAAACTATTTTATAACTCAAATTAGCAAAGGGCTAAACTGGAAATTAGCTGTCGGTTGTTGAAAAATCTCTTTCAGCTATGGCAAACCAATCAGTGCTGGTTGGTGTAAAACTAATCACTACTGAAGCACCAGCATGGGAATGACGCCACAGACACCAGATTTAAAAGCTAACAGTGTATTGTGACATACAGAGATTTAACTGGCAGTGATGGTCTTAATCAGTATCATGTGAACTCATTTGGCGAGGGCTGACGTACATTTATATGTAAAAGTTGTGCACAGCAGCTTTAAGGTATTATAACCCTTTAATCAGAATAAATCTCTGCCAAGACTAACTATGATGGTAGATCGGACATACAGTTCACCACCAGTCCGGCTTACCTCATCGTCATTGACCAGCTCCTTCTTAACCACTTTCATGGCATAGATTCGTTCTGTCTTTTTCAGCTGCACCAACAACACCTTGGCGTAGCTTCCCCGGCCGATCACCCTCAGCAGGTCGAAGTCTGCCAGGCCCAGACTGGAAGGCGATTTCCCCGTGTCTCTACTGCTCCGTGCCTGGAGGGAAGTTGAGGAGGTAAAGGAAGAGAGTGAGAGGGGAATGCATGAAAGTTCAAACTGTTCATTTGAACTTCTCATGATCATTTCTCTCATAAAACTGTCGATAAAAGTTGTCAACAACACACACATCTATTTAGAGGCGATTTGAGTTTGTGTAAAAGCATGATTTCCTTTGGGTGAGTTAAAACTGCCCAACTTCTAAGTAAATCAAAGTGATCATTATCTTGTCTTTATTAAACTCTATCATGCTGCTTCGGTTTGATCAGGTGCTCGCTGTGATACGGTCTTACTCCCCTTTAGACCTAACCACCACCTTCACTACTTCCTCACCCATCTTCCACTCTCGTCCCTCCTCTCCTGTAATCTGTTCTGTAGTGAACCGTTTCCACTACCTATCCATCTAACCCCCCTTTCACCTGACAACCCCCATCCCCAGAGTCAGACATGGAACTGTGGATAAGATCATTTGGCTTGCTCTATTTTATCTCCGTCTATCTATGTCCTACTAGATCCATTCTTTATCCATCTCCGGTTCTCCTGCTCCGTCCAACAACCCCCCCACCCCCATCCCCAAACTACATCTCTGGCCATTAATCAACCTCTGGTGTTAAGAGCTGTGATAAAAGGTTACTTTATTAGCTCCACCAAAGGAAATCAATACGCACAGCACCGCAAGGGTGCCTACGTCTGCATGCTCTATATATCACACATGCACAGCAGGTGTAAGAAGGATCGCCAAAATGTTCACGATGGCAAAAAAAAAAAAAAAAAGCATCACAGGTAACCCTCTTTTCTTTCTTTTCTCCTGCTTACACTAAAAAGGCAGATTTGTCTTTCTAAATATAATTTGCACACATATCCATCTAGTCAATATGACAGATTGACAAACTGTGAGTCACACATCTGTGGCATTTGAAAAGATTTTCTCACTCACCTCTTTCTCTTCTCCATCATAAGTCAAGCTTTCTCTGGAGTCTTTATTCTGAGGGCCTGGGAGCGAGCGAGGGAGGGAGAGGAGAGGAGAGGAGAAAGTGACAGACAGAGTGACAGACAAACAGAAGGAGAGGGGGAGGCAGGAGAGGGAAAAAATAGGAGAGATGAGAGAGGAGGGAGAGAAAGTAGGTGAGAGACAGTCACACGCTTTGTTCACAGCCCTGCAGTGCCAGAGTAATTTCTCTCTTCTTGTTTGGGGAAAAAAACAACCTTTAGATCCACCCTGGTAAACAATATAACAACTCAATATAGATATATACTGTAGTACATTTAAAATAATAAACATAATGTGGATTTTGTAGACACATAAAGGGAAGAAACACATCGTCTCACATCAATCTAAAGATTACTTAAGCCACAATAGTCATTTGAGTTCAACATTCATGCATTTTAGACAAAGATATTTGCATCTTAGTGTTTCCATAACTGCACCTCGCAACTTCTCATGTTGTCGGCGAGTGTCTACAGTAGACAGACTTTCAACTGTCTCACCAACAATAGCAACAACGTTACTAAGCTCTCTCATTCCACTCAGCCTCTCAACCACCTGACTGGACTTAAGTCTGGCGATGTAGGTAAACCTTCAACTTGTAGTCTGGGTGGCCACAAGCTTCCTGAGCTCTGTTTATATATTCTAGTCTGGTGATATTCTGTATTTTTGTATGTTGGTGAATTTTTAATCTGTCAGACAAACAGAGTAGCTAAAAGTCTTTTCATGGAATTTGTTAACAGCAAAATAACAATATAGAACATTTTATAGCCTTATCTTTAAAGAACAGTAGTCAAAAGCGGCAGCCAATTAGTCAATTATAGTCCTCCTGTTAAAAAGCGCAGGGAACACAGTGTGCTGAGTGTAATTAAAAAGATGAAAAAGGCATTGGGTGCAAAATGTAAAAACTCGAACCAATATTTGAGAAATATATAAATGAACAGAAGTCCCTAATTTGATCAACAGCACAAGGCAGAAGGCAGAGTCTGTGTATGCCTTTTCTTCATTCAATAACCAACATGTTTTTTATTTTTTAGCAGACGAGGAGCTTTTAGTGTGTTTGACTCCTGACTACCATTTGTAAACACTTTCAGAAGTGTGTGTGTGTGGGCTATCATAGAATATGTTTGGGGACAAATTTCAGACTTAGGTCCAGTTAATTAGGGATGGCTCTTCCAACTGTGGAAAAAGCGGATTTTTTGGTGAGTGGTTAATTTTAGGGTTAAGTTAGTCTCCAGGAAAGGTTTGATATGTATGTGTGTGTTTGTGTGTGCGTGTGTGTGTTACCTGGTTGTTCAGTTTGGTCTAATTGACTCGACGGTTGTCCGGGCATGATTGGTTCCTAGACAAAGACATTCACCATTAAATCGTACACAGCACACACACCTGATCATATTGCAGTGTATGTTGTGAGTCATGGATGATAATGATCCACTGATCAGCTAATGAGTCTGCCGTTAGTCACAGCCCTCACCTGGATCATCGGTCGGCCACACTCCACTGTCACCAATTTATGGCACTTCTTGTGCACCAGCAGTTTGCAGTTGATGCATTTGTAGCCTTGTCTTCCGAGACCCCAGATACGGTCTGTACAGATGGCACAGTGGGCTCTCTGCTCAGGAGGGCAGATGGGAGTTAAAAAATGATCATCATGAACAAGTACACATTATATTTCAGAGAGATGCTGCAACGGCTGTGGTGGTTTCAGAAACATGTACTCAAATCCTATCAGAGCCATTGTTCTGTGACATCAGCATCCTTCATTATTCCATTAATCAATAAAAAGACAAATAACCACAGACGGTGAATGTCTCATTCTCCTTCAAATACACACACGCACTCATCGACATTGTGCGTTTAGGTTTTTACAGATAATGCAGCAAATATTTTCTTCATCACAACATCTCAACAATTATCATAGAAAACACATGGAAATATACATGGAAAAATCTAACTAAAAATGCACATAAGTGGAGGGTTAGTCATACTTAGTCCCATGTACAGATCATGTAAATTGTGTTCACATGAAAAGCCCACATTTTATGACTGCATTGATGCACCAACAGCAAATACAGCAGTACGTAGAACCATGTATGTATCTATATCAGTTTTTGTGTACATCAAGGCCTTTAAACTAAATTCAGTGTCACGTCTCACCCTGTTAAAGCGTTTGGCCTGGAAGGCGTGGCCGCTGGCATAGTAGAGCTTCCTCCAGCGCCGTGCTCCACGCCGATAGATAGACTCTGTGGAGAGAGGAAAAGGAGGGCTAAGTCCTGCTTCACCAGTGTGTCTGCATTCGTGTAGCTGTGTGCACTGAACTTTGCCACTTTGGTTCAACAGAAACTTCAATTTCCTATTTCAATTTGATGCTATATATGTAAAGTAAGACATCCAAATTTAACCATAGACACTTCTCCCTTTAATATTTCTGGTTTGTATGAGACAATTGTGGTGTGTTGGAAAAACAATGAGGAGGAAATATTAAGAGTTTTGTATGTTTTTTTGCATAAATGTGATGAAGTAACCTTATTTGTCGAGTATCTAATTTGCTTGACCAACAAACCTATAAACAGATAAATATCAATATCACAAAAGCAAATTAAAGTTACATCTATAGGTTTTTATCTTTATCTTTCACCTGTAGTACCAAGCATCACTAAAATCAATGGTACCATGCTAAAACCTTTTATCCAAATGTGAGAAATGTATTTTAAAAGCTTGTATCACCATCTTCATATTCAACATCTATCTACGTTATATTGTGTTGAATACTTTTAAATGAGGCCTGAACATGTTTGCTAAAATGAAATATTTAAATAAATTAGCTGAAGTAACTCAAATTTAAAAGAAAAGTTTGATAGGTATGAGACTGATCTCCTCATCTAACTCTCTGCCACAAAGCAATTAAGTGTATTTCCCCAAACTGTCAAACTATCCCTTTAAGATATAATTTGAATGTTGGTTTCTTTGGTATCCCAGCTGACAAAATTAGGGAAAAACAAGATTTAACTCACTGTCTTCTCCCGGACACGGCATGCCAGGTTTCTCGGGTACACATGGGAACACTGGGAAGAAAGAAAAACAGGCAGCGTTACATTTAGCAAGTCTACATTTCATCTGAGGCAGGTGATTCTGAAAGCATCTGAGGATATCTGTATGCTACTGGGTATATTTCACCATCTCTCATCATGACGGCTGTTAAGACTACCTGTAGCAAACCTGTCGCCTCGAGCAATTCATGATGAAATTCGCTCATGTTGTTTTTATGACGGCGCAGACGTGTTTGTGTGCACGCGGCACACAGAGGAGTGGGAAGAGACGATCTTAAAGAAGTCGACAAAGAGTGTGTGTGTGAAAGAGAGAGAGGCATAGTGAGAGACTGGGGGCAGCGTGAGTCAGAGGCGAGGCGTGGGCTACAGCCGTCGAGCTCGTTAACGAGCAGACCTGGCGACCCCCTCGCGGCACTGTCATATCCTGTCCTCCACCCCTCCTCCGCCGTCACACTTGCATCCGATGTACTCTTGACCCTTCACCTCTGATTTGATTAAAACTTTACATTAACCACACAGCCCCCGTCACCACTACCCCCCCAGGTTACATACTTATACATACACACACACACACACACACACACACACACACACACACAGACAGAGGACCTGTCAATCAAATGTTCCAAGTCACTCCACATATATACGACCCCCCACCTCACATCCTCACCCCACGTCTGAGACATCATGACCTCTACATTCATGAAGTTATACAACTATTTGTAGATTACGCTGAGCTCAGACGGGGATACGAACTAGCTTAAGGGCCTGAAGACAGACATAAAAAGCAGCAGAGATGTTTTCACAGGTCAGTGCTGCATTAACTGTATATTCTGATGCTTCCTTGTTGTGTATGTGTCGCTGTGTGCATTTAGACGTTTAAATGCACAGACGGATATGAAATAGAAAAGGAAATTACAAGCAGACAGCAGTGTTCAGGCTTGTCATGCACCTAGACATTTTTAGATTGATGGCGAATTGAATGTAAATATGTTATTTGTGTTTTTGTGGCTCAACGTAACTGTGGAGAAAGGAAGAAAATATCCCCTTCAAACCATTTCAGAAAAACATTTCTAGAAAAGTCCAATTTGTGCTATTGTTGGATCATCTTGATCAGGTTTCCCATACTTTTGACTGTTTTGTTTTTGTCACTTTTTGATATATATGTTTCTTATCTATATTTTAGTCAACTTAACTGAGGTTGCTGATTTCAATGTTTAAACTGTGTCAGACACGACCTGGATTGAGATAACGTAAACTGAAACCTGCCGTTATTTTTAAATTAATTATTCTAGTATAAAGAGTAACGTCAGAAAAATAAAAGAATTTATCACTATTTTCCAGGTCAGTTAAAGTATTATGTCAGTTATGAGTCAAACAGGGTTCAAATTTCTATTTATATTAATATATGTTAGGTGTATATGTATGTATATTATGTACAAATGTGTGTATATTATGTACACATATATGTATATTATGTAAATGTGTACTCTTTTATCTATTACTACCAAACAAAAACACTTTTTACATTTTTTAGGGTATTAAAAAAAAAAACACCCTTTTTTTTTTTAAACACGTTTTTTTAAATACCCTAAATCTCTTTGCAACACGAAAAATGTTTGTTTGTGTGAAAACATTTTGCAGGGTATGCATTCGCCTGAATTATTTATGCTATTATCAGAGGAGACTCACACTGGCAGACAGTTAACTACTAAAACAGTAAGTTGTGTCCCTGCCGCAGCTCTCCAGGTGTGTCGGCACTGGCCAAAGCTGTCATCTGTGATCCTGGGCCAGGGGTCTGCTATAACTCAAAGACCCGA
Source organism: Scomber japonicus (assembly GCF_027409825.1). Taxonomy (NCBI): domain Eukaryota; kingdom Metazoa; phylum Chordata; class Actinopteri; order Scombriformes; family Scombridae; genus Scomber; species Scomber japonicus. The sequence goes on along the minus strand of NC_070589.1, from coordinate 21,841,377 downwards.
GATTCGACATGATGCGGCAGACCTAACTGGTCATTAAAATCCCCAAAAGAGTCAGAGAACAGAGAGTCAAAGATAACATGCTTCTCGCCAGGATTGTGGACTAACTAAACATCTTTACTGGCATACAGCACACAGAAAACATCCTGTTAGTCAAATCCTGAAATTGTGTAGGTTACGGTATGGACGCTGTCTGCATGAGAGGCGGCGAGGCTCACCGTGGATAATGAGCTCCGAGTCTTTGTTGAGTTCGTAGAGTCGCAGAGCTTCCTCCAACTCCAGCTGAGATGACACGGTGCAGGGGTCACCTAACGGCAGAGGAGGCCAGATGTCATTCGACACATTTACACACACAAATCAAAGCAGGTTTGATCTTGAGAGAAAACATGTAAAAAGGAAAGGAAAGAAATCAGAGGATGTTTTTTCACCTCCTGCACCAACCTATAAAATCTACACCTACATGCAGTTGGTCAGGTAATGAAATTTCTCCTCTACCCTCAAACCTTGGTGAGGATCAAAGGGGTCATATATTAGATTTATAAGTGAGATACGACACTACAGCCTGAAGACCAGATTTTTATTTTTTTATGTCTGAGCTTTTGGACTGACACCACAGAGAGAGGAGTGGAGAAAATGTGTCCAAATTTAAAAAAAAACGAATTTATTGAAGCTTCATGTGTAAATGTTATGTTTAAATATTTTGGATACAAGGCCACACTGACACAGGTAAAATCATCTAATTTATACACCTGCACTGCTGCCCCAGTTATAATAATACATTACCTGTCTTAGACATTCAGACCTATCGCACTGACATTGTGATGAAAACTTTTGAGAAACTAGTGAGATCTGAAATTGTCAAGGTGACAGAGCCTGAGATTGATCCCTTGCAGTTTGCTTATAGGCCACACAGGGGAGTGGAGGACACCAAGCTCACTTTAATAAATATGATTTTTAAATGTCTGAAAGGGAAAGGAACACGTTTGGCTTTTATTTATTGATTTCTCATCGGCTTTTAACACAATCCAACCCCACATTTTAACGGAAAGGCTTGTGGAGCAATTCAGCTTAAGTAATACTCTTGTGGGCTGGATTCTTAATTGTCTAACTAATAGGACACAAAGAGTGCGAGTTAATGGTAATCCTATCTGACCAAACCCACACCTCCACTGGCTCTCCCCTGGGGTGTGTACTGTCCCCCCTCTTGTTCATTCTGTACGTGTATGTATGTGTCACAGCAGCAGGGCAGACAGATTTATTGTAAAGTATGCTGACGACTCTGTTATTGTAAGCCTACTCCAAGGAGATGAGGTAAGCCATGGCCCTATCCTTCAGGATTTTATTGACTGGTGTGACAAGTCATTCCTGCAGATGAACATCTCAAAAACCAAAGACATGCAAATTGATTTTAGGAAATGCCCAAAGGTCCAGGAGCCCACTGTCATAAAGGGTCAGACAGTAGAGTCTGTGGAAAGATATAGATACCTGGGAACAATCTTTGATAATAGGCTCACATTTGAGACAGAAGCTGTGTACAAAAAGGGGAACCAGCATTTGTATTGTCTGAGAAAGCTGTCTTCTTTTCACATTGATCGAACTTTATTGATCGAACTCATTTACCGTGCTTTTATTGAATCTATTTTATCCTTCTGCTTGGTGTCTTGGTTTAGCAACCTTTCCCGAAAAAATAAGAACTCCCTAAATCAAATGGTAGATGGTCTAGTAGGCTGATAGGAGAACCTCAGCTTAACCTAGAATCCCTGTATACCAGGCAGCTACAGAGGATGGCTGGTTCCATCCTGCAAGATGGCTCACACCCACTACACGGGGAATTTCATTATGAAGTATTAAAATGGTTTTAAATGCTCTCTTTTTGATCCAGCACTTTGAAGGGACGCACTGACGGCACTTTACCTTCTTACTGTTATTATGTTATTGTGTCTGACCTGTTTATTTGTTTTGTGTAGATGAAGCTGAATCATCACTTAAACTGTGAACCGAATCTACCTTCGGGTACAAATAAAGTTACCTTACCGTACACCACACATAAATCTAAAAATACCCGTTAGAAATTGGATGAATAAAATCAGTTTTCTCACTTTCGGCTGACATTTAAAGAAATCTGGTAACCGCAAGACAGAAAGGAAATTAAGAGCTACACATATTTTCAGTACTTTCCAGTGCAAAAGGTTCCGGGTACAAAAAAGGGGGATTACTGTAGGGCAGTGACATTTAATTAAAAAAGGAAAAGAAAAAAAAAGCCACAGTCTAACCATTCTAGTTGTGATACTAATTGCAGCACATGAACTTTCAGTAAACATCGAAGAAAGTGTGTGTGGGTGTGAACAAGAGCGTGGGAGACTGCGGTAGTTAATGTGGACGGTTCAAATCGTTTCCTATTAAATTTTACAGCCCTCTTTGTGCTGTGATCAATCGAGTCAATAATGAAAATACCAATCACACAAAAGGTCTAATTACTTCCTTATCGTTAACAGGAGGAGTTGTGTGTCCCAGTGTCACACCCGGAGGAGTGATGTTAACCAGCAGTGAGGTGATCCATGCTATTCTTAGTGCTTTGTCTACCTAATCACAGCATTATAGATAGCCTGAGAACAGAAACTATGACACACACTGTTTATTATTAAGCTAACACTAACTGCTGGAGGAGTGGGTGGACTGAAACGCCATCGTGTGCATGTGGAGCGCCACGCTGTCTGCTTTTATCTTTACTGAAAAGTTTTTGTCATGTTGAGAAAGATGGAGAAAGAACAGATAAATAAAGACTGAAATAAACCTACACAGTGATATATAGAACTACACTACACTACTTTCACTCACCTGATTGTCCTCATGTTAGTTTAGTACATTTTTTCCACCACACGTGTACCATCGTCATTATTTTGCAATCGTCAAGATTTTTATTTATTTGTTGGTTTGATGAGATTTGAGCATATTTGTGTCACAACTACGTATCCTACAGGTGGTGCTTTTGATTGCAGCCTATCCAAAACAGGATTTTTGAGTTTTAAAAATCTGATAACAATATTAATAACATGTTTAATAAGGATCCCTGACATGTGCGATCAATACATGCAACGTGTGAGACATTTTACACCTAAAAAATAAACTTGGCAGTGTTTTTAGTGGTAAACAAAAGTTAAGTACACTGTTAATTACATCTAATACATATATACACCTGTCTGACTTTGTGATAAGTTGATGTACTGTATGACTATTTTCACTATCGATTAATCTACTGATTTCTCAAATAATCAACTATAATCCTTTTGTCTATAAAATGTCAGAAAATAGTGAACAGTGCCTGTTACATTTCCTAAAGCCCATTGTGGCATCTTTAATAAGCTTTAATAAGTCAACCGTCCAAAACCCACAAATGATTAATATACTATCACATAGGACAAAGAAAAACTGTAAATCCTCATCAAAGAGAATCTGGATTTAAGTAAATATTTGACATTTATACTGGAAATATAACAAATAATTAATCAACCATCAAAATATTTGCCGAATAATTTTCTGTTGATTAAACCAACTTATTGGTTATTGTTTCAGTTCTAGCTGCAACTAACAATTATGTTAATTAAACGGTTGTTTAAAAAAACTAAACATTTTGGGAAAGATGCCCGTCATGATTTCCTGAAGGCCAAATTGTTTTGTCTGATTGTTCAAAGACCAAATATCTTCACTTTACTGAAACAAAGAAAAGCAGCAAATCATCACAAGTGAAAAGCTGGAAAGAGATTGACTTTTTTGCAAGAAACAAATGACGATGCTGACGATGCATTTTAAGTTGACCGAATAATGAATAAATTATAATTATTTCAGCTCTACTTTGGATCCATGACTGTCGGTACTACTCGTCTACCTGCGGCACAAACATGTTCATCACAGGGTCAATTAAAAGTTGTCATGTTGTCATCAATGATTTCTTTAAAGTTTTTAAAAATACTTTAAGATAAGATAAAGCATTCCTTACAACAGATCACAAAGATCTGGTATTTTGTTGAACGAGGGAAAGGAAAAGAACTAATTAATTACAGGTACATTTTCTAATTATCGTGATAATGACCACAGCTGCACGTTTGTAGTTGAAGGGGGCAGTGAGAGAGACAGATACCTGTGAACAGTGGAGTGCTTCATTATCACTATCAAGCAGATTTTCTTTCTCAGACAGGCTAATGACTCCACTGATTGTATGTGGGTGGCCACCAGCAGGAGCTGGTCTGAGTCTAATGAGTTTGGGCAGGCTGACCTTATCCAGAGTGGAGTGATCTGACGGCTCCATCTTTTCTATGACACTATTACTGCTGCCTGACTAACTGGCTGACAACAAGGAATTGGGTTGGGGGGTTGGGAGGTAGGGAGGGGTGTACACTTTCTTGAGCGACAAGAAAAAGGCTGAGGCTTACAGTCAAGTCACAGGAAGGCTGAACACGTGTTAATGTTAATGCATGGAGCCGACAAATGCTGGCAATTCCAACCAGTGGCATCTGCATTTGTTTAATATACAAGATGATGCGTCATGTCATCATCAGCAGGATCTCTGTTTAATAGACATATTTTTGCTGTGAGGTGGATTTTTGGATGAACACCAGCGTTTCTGTCTGGCTGGTCCTTTTTTTTTTTTTTTTTTTTCTCGGGCCACCTCCTGAAATACAGATGGAGAGACATGAAGAGTAAAAAGGACGGCGCCGAGAAGGATGAAGGAGACATACCTTCCTCATCGATCCACTTCATAGTGAAGAGCTGGTCATTGTCCATCGAGCACATGTCCTTCACCTCCCCGTACAGGCCCTCAAACGAGATGGACGGCTCAAAATGGGTGATCATGATGTCCCTGCAGAGAAGACAAATAAAGTATTGATTTAAATGGTAACTTTGAATCAGATGCACAGTTCTGATACTGATTTTATGAATCATAGCAGGGCCATGATATGAATGCTCAACACTAGATACTTTTTTCTGTTTCACTGTCATTATACAATTCAGTGTTTCCATTATCAGTCATATTTATTGAGTCAAAAACACACCACCTACTCAGTTTTTAGTCTCACAGCAAGCTCTGGCCTCATTTTACCCAAAATAAAAAAAAAACTGTCTGATGCATTCCAGGCAGTGAGGTGCACAGATTTTAAATTTGGGTAAAAAGAGAGCACTGGCATCAGATCACTGCGTCATACTGGCAGATACTATGAGCGGAGATATCAGAAACCAAATCAGGAGAGAAAAAAGTTGGATCTGTGCATCCCTCGGGATTACGTAGAAGGCAGAGTGCAAACAAACAAAAAAACATTTACCACCAATTAGTGTGGCGCCGTCTGTATTAATATTAAGGAAATTAGAAATGTTTAAAGTATGAATTTTTAAACTTGTTATAGTGTCTGGCCTCTTCGATTGAGTGCTCTGTGCTGAATGAGTCATTATTTAAACAAAAAATAAAAAACACACACCAAACAGATCCCAACACATTTGAAGTTTAGTGCAAAATATCACAAGTAGTGAAAATATATTTATTCATTTATTAAGATCCAGTCAATTACACACATTTTAAAAACTGGAACCAGAGAATATTTTTATAGTTTTAAGTGAGAAGTGATTATATTTGATATTTTAAGTGAACCGATCATTTCAGCACTAATCTTTTCCCATTTACATTTAACCGCTGTTTATAACAACCAAACCTCCACCAGACCTTCAATTGGAGATAGCAAAGAGATGAGAGAGTCCTTTTTTCCAAAATCTGCTGTGTGAGTCACAGTCTTGCAGTCTGTCACATTAGTGTGTGCATTCATCAGTGCAGCGCAGCACAATTGTGGGTGTGAAAAAACAGCCCAAAAAAAAAAAAAAGTGAGCGAGAAAGACCGCAAAAAAAAAAAAAAAAAAAAGTGACGGAGGCAGAGAGATGAAGAGTAAGGCACAGATTGAACTTTTCCTCCTTACATACTTGCAAGTAACTCATTTGAAGAGTTGCGTCTCTGAGATTGGCAGCGATAAGAACATAAAGTAACTTATCAGATTTAAATTTAAATTTTGGGAAATTTGTGTGGTTTGTGAATTCGAGATTGATTCAATTCAGGAATTCAGCCATTCTTCGCTGCGGGGAAAAGCTGTGTGATGACATTTTGATTCTGAGAATGCACAGAGAGAAAGGGCTACTCACAGGGGGGTCAGTTGTCAATTACGGTAGTTTGAGAGTGTGTGTGAGAGAGATTTTATCTTGTATTTGAGATGTTTGTTGATATTTGCATATTTATTTGTAATCATCTTTCAATGTTAGTAATGTCCTGTATATATGTATGTATAGATAGATAGAGAGACAGATAGATAGACAGATATATATATATATATATAGAGAGAGAGAGAGAGAGGGAGGGAGAGAGAGAGAGAGAGAGAGAGAGAGAGAGATGAGCCAATCAAAGCGTGATGAAATGATGCAATGATGAATTTAACAATGAAATAAGATTTTACCCATTTTACCCATAAATTGTAAAATGAATAAATAAATAAATAAACACAATCAAGATGTGACGGTCAATGCTGATATTGTGGCAGGCCAGCACAAATAAACAACACATCCTAAAAAAAAAAAAAAGATATAAGGCTGGGAAAAACGAGCCAACCCATAGTTGCATATTAACACCATCTAGTGGTCGTAATAATGCTCTCTAGCTCTCCAAAACAGTTCCAAATCACTGTTAAAAATGTTTTATGATGTAGTATCTCTTTTACCGGCACATATCGCGATGGTTTTATCGCCCAGGCCTGATGAAGAGAGCCACAAAAACTGAATGAATCACAGGCAGAAGTGGTCATAATGTTTGAGGCTCACTGTCCACCACTGCACTTCATCAAGTCCCTGGAGAGAAGTCAAAAAAACTCCTCGCTGTGCTCAGTGCTCTTATCTCCCAAGTTCCGCCATCAAACTTCATACATCACTCCCTGCTTCTTCACACACAAACACACACTCGTACATTATAGTGAGAGAGGAAATAAAGGAGGTAGTGGTTAGTGGTAGGTGACCACTAACCACTACCTCCTTTATTTCCTTCATCTCCTCCTATGGATGGGATCATCTGCTCCTCATCAGCCTCCATGGTGTTTACAACCCAATGATAGGGGGGTGGGGACTGGGGCTAGGGGAGGTGGAGACGCATTTTACAGGTCTGCAGGCGACAGTGGTCTGAGCTCAGGCGTCTATATGAACTAATGGGAGTGACAGAATGGGAAAAAACTAGGGGAGTACGGCTAAAGGACGAGGGTAAAAAGTAAAGACGGGGTAACAGGATGGAGGCGTCTTACTCCCTTTAGTGCCATTATCAAACATGGACCCGGTTTTTCATTAACTTGAGAGCTTTACAGCGGGATGATAAAAACCAAACATGAAGTAAACAACGCTCACTTTCTGCTGTGTCCAAGTCCAAGGGCAGCGTGGGAGTGTGTAAGGTTAGTGTCAGGTCAGTCCTTGGCAGCAACGAATGCACATAAATAACACGAGAACATAACACGAGATTGTGATTTGGAGTGAGGCGCCGCTGCTAAATGATGGACGCCACTGTTGAGATTTCACATGGTGCATAATAATCACTTTTTCCATTTTTGAGTGGACTGGAACTGCTGACGAGAGGATGGGAACTGGTGTCATGTATACACTTTGGTGTGAGGCTGAAAGGCAAGGCTCAGCCACACACACACACACGAGAAGCCCCAGTGGAGACAGTGAACCAGGTGAAGTACCAAAACCTTCATGAGTTATAAAAGCCGATGAGTACTTAATCAAACCACTTAAATCAATAACTTTTGTCCACAGTCTCTCATTCATGTTTTACACACCCACAGTGCGCTGGCTAGGCTAATACCAAATTGTTACCACCAAGGTAAAATGAAAGCTGTCTGTATATTGTTTGTCACACATATTAAATCTAGTCAAATTCTTGGCTGAAACTGCCCTCTTGATCAATAAATACCATATGTACCACTGATGTTCAATATGGTGTTTATTGATCAAATTGTGAAAGAGTGGTTCAGGGAGCATGAGACTTCCATTTTCACACATGGATTGTCCACCACAGAGTCCAGACCTTAACCCCATTGAGAATCTTTGGGATGTGCTGGAGAAGGCTTTGCTCAGTGGTCCGACTCTCCCATCATCAATACAAGATCTTGGTGAAAAATGAATGCAACACTGGACGGAAATAAATCTTGTGACATTGCAGAAGCTTATCGAAACAATGCCATAGCGAATGTGTGCCGCAATCAAAGCTAAAGGTGGTCCAGCGAAATATTAGAGTGTGTGACCTTCTTTTTTGTGGAGACTTTTTTTTGGGCCAGGTGATGTATATATGAGAGTGATACGCCTGATGAAGGTCAGACAGACCGAAACGTGACTCATTAAAACAAACAGCAGAGAGCGAGACAGTGTGCGGGAGCTTTTTTCATAACTGTGTTGAGGCATTTCATTGTTTGACACTTATCTCGATCTCCGGCGCCCCTCTGGTGTCAAAAGCTCCTGTAAATGATCACATACACATGACTCTGTGGACATGAATAAATGTAATGTTCTAATCTACTGCAGGTGTGCACAAATACAGACCCTGGTGCCGAGGGCTCTCCACCACTCCTGGAGGAAAACACTAGGTTTAATGGCTGATATCTGAGTTTGCCATTAATCTAGGGCATCTAAAGTTGTCATGACTCCCTCAGAGCAGGTATTAAACTGTCTGGACTGAATATCGCACATGAAGAATGAATAATACATTCAAGCAAGAATAAAGTGATGCAAAGCTCAGACTGATACCTCCTCCTCCTCCTCTCGTCCCCACCCTGCCTGTATTTTCTCACCCTCTTCCTCCACCCTGCTGGTGTTAATCATTGCCTTTTTAGGAGGGGGGAGGAGGTTTGGGGGGTGGGGGGGCTGCATGCCACCACTTTGGCAACTACACTCCTACAGTCTGATCTCTCCTACAGGACCAGCGCAGCAGCTCCACTTCCTCCCAAAGCCCTGATAACATCAAAAGATAAAGTGCAACACACAGACACACAGACACACACAGACAGACAGACAGACACACAGACAGACAGACTATAATTCCCACACTGCGACTGTAGAGGATCCAGACAGCAGCATTAATGCCAGCAGGTGACTTTAACTATGTCACATGTCTCCTGATCTGTGTGTGTGCTGGGTGTCCACACTGTAGTTAAAGTTTAGCTGCGTCTCTGGTGCCTCAATCAACATCCTTTGTGACACAGATACGGGCTCGGCTAATGGCTGCAGCAGTCACAGGAAGCTGGAAGAGACTAAGCGATAGAAATATGCGGAAAGTAGGGCAGCAAAACACTCCCACCCTTTTTTTTCCTTTTTTTTTTTTTTTTTAATCGTAGGTTTTAGGCTTTTAATTGCAGACGGTGGAACTGAAACGATGAGTAATGTTGTTTAATCAAGCAAAAATGCCAAATATTTGCTGGTTTCAGCTTCTCAAATGTCAAACATACAGTTTCAAAAACAGGAATATCTTCTGGATTGTTAGTCAGTAAAAAACAAGACGATTAAATAAAAGATATCACCTGGGGCTCTCTGAACTTGCGATGGGCATTATTAACTACTTTTTGACATTTAACACAAAGAATTTATCAAATAATTATTATTCCTTCTTTATAATACAAGATCTCTTTTTGTAATCATCACAGCACTACTCTAAGTAGGCACAAAATTAAATAATGACTGAATGATGAATGAATAAATTAAATTAGTTAAACTTAAATGAATTTCATGAGTCAGTATTTCCCTCTTTAGTTGGTTGATTAACAGGCCAAAAAGTCTCTAACTTGTTTTAAAACTTCTCTGCTGCTTCCTTTGATCTGGAATATAATCTTTTCAATTCATTAATAACTCAAAAAATTACCAATAGTTTCATTTTTTAAAAGGAAGTTGAAGATATGAACAAAAAATAGGAATATGTGAGAAACAACAGAAGGTTGTGGGATTCCTCTGGGTGAGACTACGGCAGAAGGATTGCGTGTCGAGCATCTGGGAGCTCATCACTGGTGAGTAACTGAGAGGAAATGGCATTCCTTACAGACCTGGCATTCCTCTGTTCTCCGCCGTCCTACAGTACAGCTAAATTAAAAGGAGGAAGGGGAGGAGGAGGAGGAGGAGGAGGGAGCTGCTGGCCCGTGCCCCTGGCGTCTTAACTGCTGTGAGTAGGACTCCGCAGCCCCATCTGCCCAGCATGAAGCCATTCGTCACTGGTGAGCACTCAAGCAGGAAGAGAGGTCAGGGTGCCTCTCTGGGCTTCCACGAGCACCAAGGACCATCCATCTCTCTGTCACGGCTGCCACGCATGGGTATCCCGCCCCCCCCCCCCCCCCAAACAGAACCCCTCCTCCCCTTCAATGACACCCTTCACACAACCCCAGTGCTTTGGCTCAGAACCAGACGCTAACACAATTCATAAAAAAACATAGTAAAACAAATACAGAAAAACACACGCAGGGGTTTAAACGTACTAAGGTCACACACCTGACACCCCTTTATAAAAACAAAAACCCACCCTGACTCTCCCACTCCACCCACAGTAAGGTCAGGGTGAGTGAAACACATACTGCGGGATGCTCTCGTCTCCAGGCAACAACACGGCCCACCTGTGGTGCTGAGCGGTGGTGGTGGGGGGGGGGGGGCCTCGCTCCTCGCAGCACAACAGCACCGGCCGCACGCACTCCCGCTGAGCCCCAGGGACAAGGTCACTCGTAGCGACAGACACACACGTGTACTCGAGCTGCATTATACACGCTAGCGACGCGGTGATTAAACTATTTCACCACACTTTGCGAAGGCTCAGCTACAACAAGCAAGCAAATTATCACCCAATTCTGTGTTAGACCTTTTGAGCCAACTTCATTCCACCTTATTACCACAGGTTTTATACATATTTTAGGAAATTATAGTCAATAGGCCTCATTTAAATGAAATTATAACTGATTAATATAAACCATTTTTTTGAACTATTTATTCCCCCTTGTGTGATTGTTATTGAGCACTTGTTTCAGATGTAGCACTCCAAATCTCGTTGTATATTCCTGTACAATGACAATAAAAAGCTGTCTATACCATTTGTCAAAATTGACCTGAGGACAAAGGGAGGGTTGAAATAAATGTTCAGGTTGTGCCGCAGAACCAGAACAAACCTGGTGCATTAGGGTTCAAATGTGCTGCAGTAACTTCAGGTACGCAAAGCTATGCTGTCACAAGATGTTTGAGGGGAAGGGATGAATTATCTAAAGGAGACGAGAAGCGTTCTGTCAGTGGTTGAGGAATCCAATATCGAAGCTCTACATTCACCAAAACTCCTTAAAGTATCAGCGTGGGAGTGTTTTAGATGAATAACAAATGGCCAGGAGGGGGGGGGGGGGGGGGGTCGTTCAGAAAGACAGATCTCCAATTTGTAAAACGTGCTGACAAAAAGCCGCTGCTGAAGGATCCAACACCTCGAACTCAAGTGAACAGAATACCCTCATAACTAGAAAAACATTACTTTAGTGCCACACTACTTAATGAAACGTTGAGTTGGGAGGGAATTAAATGTCACTTAAAATGAACAAAGAGTTTCAGTGCAACAAAGCATTGAAAAGGAGCGTTACACCGTTTAATAATGAACGCTCACCAAAGCATCTTGTGATCAGTGTGACTGGTTAGTACATCCTGTTCATCCTCCTGTCTGTGCTGAGTAAACATGAGTATGACAGGTAAACACGAGGTAGACTTCCAGCACCTGGGATTCATAACACCTGCATAAACACAGATTCTCTATTTATTCCTTTCATTTTTACTAAAAGTACAAAAAATAAATAAATAATAATAATAATAATAATAATAAAATATGATTTTCTCAGGCCACATGTGAATTTAAATTAATGATTAAATTCAATAATTATTCAAAATTAATTTAAAATATAGGCATTGATGGCAGTCTAATATAAAAACACTTCAGTTTATTACCTACATCAGTAATACTTTCCCCTGAGGAATCAATAAAGTTCATATTAATCTATTTTAATAATAATAATTTTAAACTATATTAGAAATATTAGAAATCTGCTTAAGTTATTAGTGTTATTTTTCACTTTTAGCCTTAGACTGCCTCTTTTAATACTTTTACTTTCATCCATTTGTAATATTGTGAAATAAATTAATGGATAATAATCATGAAACAGTGACCCCCACCCCTCCCCCAGACTATAATCATACCATCAAAATGTATAATACTGCATCTCTGTTACACGCGATGTGTAGGATGGGTCGACACATCACACAGCAGCTGAGACTCAGTGATATTCAAACCTGTGAGCTGCAGTAATGAGCTGAGATATGTGTTGGTGGATGGGGGCGTGGGGTGGGGGGGGGGGCATGACTTTGTAGCTCAGTGCTTGAGGGGCTTTCAGAGCTTAAAGTAAATGGTGAGACCAGGAACGCTTCCCGTATTTTAAACAAAGCCCAGCCTCGGAGCAGCGATGCAGATGGCAGAATCTTTGAAAACAAAACAAAAAGAAAGAAAAAGAAGAGCAACCTTCCTTATTTTTAAAAAAAAAAAAAGGAAAGGAAAAATAAGTGAACTGAACTGCACCCTTGAGCCGGTGTAATCCCAGTTTCCTGCCAAACAACATGGCTCATACAGGAATCCTCACGTTGATCTGGCACATAAGAAGTCTTTGTTTTAGTCGTCTTTGGCAACTCCTCAAAATAAAATCTTATATAATTTTTTTTTGCCCTGACACGGTGACACACAGGGATGTTATTTGTCCAAAATAACCATCAACACACAGCTTAGCTTCTTGTAGAGCTGTATGTGTGTATATCTCATTTTTTCTTTAGACACAGGTTGACAAAAACATTTCAAATATTTCTGTGACAATCAGATAAACAACTAAAATAAGCTGCTAAACACATCTGAAAACTGGAAAAACAGCTCATCAAACACAGAAGATGCTGTTTAATGTAAGATACTGTTTTTATTCTATGGATTATATCTGAAATTTAAATCCCGATCTGTTTGCCAGCTGTCAAAATAAATCACCTCTCAATAACCTCTTTGAAAAAATCTTACAAAACTTTTTTTAAAAGACGCTGCAGGATACAAAACAAAATAGATCATCAAGGGAGAGTTTAGTGTAGGCGGTGCGAAGGAGAGCTGTTTAACTATCAAATGTACAAATTGCTTTATTAACTCTCTAAATGTACACCTACAGTGGGATACATGTGCAATGATAAGCTTTAATATGTAGATAAAGTGTCCTTAAAAACATCAGATTTAATAAAAATGAAAAATCCTAAAGAAAGTGAACTACATTTTGCACTTTTGAAGTATACTATAATGTACTGCTCCATTCTTCTATATACACTGCATTATTTCCATCACCCTCTAGTGTACGCCTACAGTGGAAACATGTGCACTGAGAAGCTTTAGTATGTAGGAAACATGTTATTAAAAAAATCCCAAATCCTAAATTTTAGTACAAAACACACTGAACTACATTTTTGAAGCATACTACACTACACTGTCTTCATTCCTCTATATGTAGTCATGGTTATTTCCATACTTCACTGTATATACTGGGATCTGCAGTCCATCAACTACATCACTGTCAGTTAGTGGTCATGTGATCGGGGCGTCTGCAGCCTCCTCTATTGACCGTTGAGTCTGTCTGAGAGCTCAATGAAGAGACGAGGCCGTGACAGGCCGAGGCTGCTACAGGCTGACACCAGTCTGACGATGTCTGTCTGAAAAAAAACTGATCATCAGGAGCAGGAGAGAGATTTACAGCGACTGATTTAAATTTGCTGACTGGATTTTTTTTTTAGGCTTTAAGGAGGTTTTCAAAAACAAATCACTCCATCAGCTGATTTCATTGATTAACTCTCTGAAACGCAGTGATGAATCAGTCGCTGTGGTGTTCGGATGAAATCTGCGGACTCTCAGGTTTTGATGGCAGTAGAGTAGAACCGCAACTAAAGATTATTTAATTATATCATTTCCTCGTTTAAATCAGTAAGTCCTTTGGTTTGTTAAATGTTAGAAATGGTGAAAAATGCTTCTCACAGCTTCCCAGATTCTGAGATGACGAGCTCAAATGTCTTATTTTTTCCCTTACAACAGTTCCCAACCCAAAAATATTCAGTTTACGTCACAGAAAACTTCATTCACATTGCGGCTCCAGTGGAGAGCGTAACCTGTTTCACTTCTTTACCACAAGTGGTTTCATTCATTCACCTATGTTTCTTTAAGGCTTCTGTACATTCTAATTAAACTATATAAGAAGGCTTATAAAAGTGTTTATCTGTCTAGTGGAGAGTGTAAACCAGAAAATACACACATTATTAAAGAAGTCTATTAAGCTGCAGCTCTTGTGGAGCGTAACCTGATTATTTCACTTCTTCACCACATGTGGTTACACCCATTTTTCAAATTTATACCATTTTAGAAGATTTATAAAAGTTATGTTTCTACATTTAATACACTGTGTTTATGTGTCATATGTGGCTTATACCTGATTTGTTAAATTAGGTCAGAACGGATCTAGTTTATCAGTCAGGCGCATTTCTAACCCTTCAATCCCCGACTGACTCGTAGCCTCCCCAGGGAAACCATAACAACACTGATAACATCCCAGTTTAATGCACCCTGCTGCCCCAACGATGAGACCATTTCGATGCATTCCCTCTTTAGCAACATAGCTGAGATTCCTCAGCATCGACCTCATAAATACTTCAGACGCTTTGTTCTGTGATGACACCTAATGATCCACACACACACACACACACACACAGTGCTCCTGAGGTGTGTCACAGAGGCAGTGAGAAATACAACAGGTCTGGTGACTTGCACTACACGTTTTTCAAGTCTTGGCTTCGTTCCAATCACTGACTCCATCAAACAGATACAAGAAGGCAGGGAGTGTCAAAGAAACACCTGGGTGACCGAACATTTCCATCACATGTACGAAACCAAAAATAAAATTCTAAAAGATTTGAACCGCCGATGCCGGGGGGTGGAGGGGTGGAGGGTTGGAGGGTTGGAGGAGCATCTTAGACTGCTATTCAGTATCACAAAACCTCAAAAGCACCGACATCTCTACAGCTCGTACTTTATGATCAGGGATGCTTGTCTAGTTTCAATGGTTGTTTCCGTAAAAAAAAGTGTTTCCTATAACACTTCATGTGGGTTTACAGTTTAACCAATAAGATAATTAATGAATTAGAATATTAATCTGATTTTTTTTTACTATAATTGAATATTTTAATGATGCAAAAAATATTAAAATACTTGCTTTTGCCAGGCTCTAAAATGTGACAATTTGCTTTTCTCTGTTTTCTACCAATTCAAATTCAATATGTTTGAGTTTTAGCATGTTAGTCAGATAAAACAAGCAATTTATAAATGACATCACCCTTGATTTTGAGAAACTGTGATGCAGTTTTACCATTTATGACATATTTTATAAACTAAACCAGTAATCACCAAGTCAAAAAAGAGATTAATGGGTTATAAAAACACTCTAAAACACTTAAAAGTAGTTGCGGCCATGGATGGGGCTCAGGTTGCATTAAGAAGAAGGTAAGGGGATACAAACTCAAACACTACGACTACATCTTAAGATTTTTAAAATATTGTTAATTGTAATACACAGTTTTAGTGTCACACTACACAAATGTCTGAAATATTTAAAGAACACAAGCTGAAAATAGACACTTCAGATTGATCCCACATTGTCAGATAGTCCAAAGTGTTATATGGAGGCTTCAGTTAGTGGTATGAAGTGGATACCTGCCACATTTAAACTTATGCTTACATTTACTATTTAGTAACAAATTCCCTCTTTGTGTTTTATCACACAGTGTTTCCTGGTTGAGCTGCCACATAGTAATAAAAGAAGGACCTTGGCACTAAATAGACTATAAAACTGAATGATATCTATTCAATTCGACTCATGTTGACAGCTGAAGTTTTATATAAACTTACGATTAACTTGTAATTACATTTTGTGGATTTTGACCCCCATCTCTTTATGAAAGCATTATGAAGGGGGGGGGGGGGGGTCTTCTAATGGTCAGTATGATCAGAAGGAATGATTACAGCAAAGTAATCCTGTTTCAATGTTGTTTTGAGACGGACTTTGAAAAAAAGTGTGAACCCAAGCCTAACGTGACAGCATCAATATCAATACAGATGTTGAGATTACACATTCCTTCCTATCAAGACTGCCAGCAGGAAATGATTATTAGTAGGTTGACTTTAACACCACAGCAGATTAGGTGTTATCTTAATGAAACTGGACCTGTTATCAACACCCAGTGATAGATAATACATCTAATGGCATATGTTAGCTACCAAAGCTTTTCCCAACTGTATCATAATTTAGTTTACACGCACTAGACAACTTCTCTCTGTCTAGCTGACACACTTCTTAAACAGTGTTAACACGGAGAAGGTTTCCTGTACAGCCTCACCTGTCTGACTGCCTTGTCAAGTTTACCTTAAAGCTGGGTATCCCAACATTAGCAAGCCGCTAGCTCAGTTAGCTCATGTTAGCCTTCTTGGTTAGCTTGGATTTCCCAGTCTAAAACAGACACTTGTGGGTTTGTTAACAACATCAGTGGTATGCTGAAGAAAACTGTGATTTCTTACCCTTTATAATACGCCTTCACCCGGACTTGGTGTGAGTTCTCGCCGGGGTGGGACATGGTGCTGTCCCGCAACGTCGGCATCATAAGCTCAGCCGCGGTCAGTCCAACTCACCGATGCTTTCCTTCCCTTCCTCCTTCTTTTGGGCTTTTTTAGGTGTGTACCACGCCCCGAAACACTGTATTTTTTAGTACTCCGTCGACACACCGATTAAACAGTAAACAACAAAGCAGGCGATGGTAAAAATGGAGATATTACCGCTCCTTAGGCAAACAAAAATAACATGTAAAGTAAAGCAAAACTTGCGGGATCCGCCAAACAACTCCCTACTGCAAAGGCCTGACGACGGACGAATCCATCAGCGGAATGCTCGGGGTGGCGCATAACTTAGCATCAAACAGACATTTATGGATATATTAGGTGAAAAAAATACTTTTTACTGTGCTATAAATACTTATAGTTCGTATAAAAACAGGATGCAACAATTACAATCTACAATAAGTTAAATATATTCCTTCTTTTTTTTAAAAATCCCGATTGCACCAACTCAAGGTTTTCGTGTGGGTAAAGTGCTGCATTAAGTTTCACAAATCCGAGCTCGGACATTTGTAAACCCCAGAAGATACTGTATGTTGCGCACTCAAGGGCTTTGCTTTGGAAGTAATAACAAAAACTAGCAACAAAAGCAAAAACATATCTTTTTTTATTTTTATTTTTAAAAGATGAGAGAATATGTTTGTGCTGCAGTGCCTACATAATGATAAAACAAAAACCATCTTAAAACAGTCATGTAATCGATGAAAGACAAGAAAGAAGGATAGGCTATATAGCTCAGCTTAATAACTGTTCATGCAAACAACAACAAAACATTTAACAATACAGTCTTATACCAGTATTAATTAAACAGCATTGGGCTACAATTGTAAATATAGGGTACAGCAACACACGGTAAAATTGTATATTTATATTTTATATTATTTAGCCTATCTGTAGGCTATCAGCACAAGTTCTTTCTCTCATAACCTCTAATCTGGTCGTCTCTGGATCCTGATGTATACGGCCTAACCATGGACTGCTAATCATTTATAGTCAATCTATAGTTTAAATACTTTTGCTTTTGATACACAGCAGGTTTGTGTGTAGTTTCATATTTCCACCAGCACTTGAACATGACATGAAGAGCGCATCCCTCCTCTGTCTGGATGAAATTGCTGGAAAGGAGTGATGACCAATTTACGGGAGGCTTAGCACGGAAAGTGGCATGTGTGCTTCAATCATAGCCTACTGAAAATGCAATTATATATTGTGCCTTTATAAGTTTTGATTATACTCGTGTGTTTTCCCCTTTTCTTTGTTTTTCAGATGGTAAATGTACTGTAAGGGTTAGCCTCACATTAAGGTGCCTACATTTAGGGGAGAAAACCAACCATAGGCTACTCATCAGCTCAAAGTCTGTATTTATTATTGTAGCCTACTTATCAGAGTTGCCATATCCGTGGGAAATCATTTTGGATTTGTAGATCATTTTTTCATATTTTAGACAGATATTGTGTATTTTAACAGCTACAAACTGATTTGAAAAAAAAAAATCAAGCCAGTGGATGAGCTAAAATGTCAAATTTGCAACAATTAGTCTCACATATGCTTATGCTGATATATCTTTTTTTCTATCTTGCATGATTTCTGATCTCTGTCTGTATATATCTTATTGTGCTTTATATCATCCATCCGTGAAAAGGTGTTGTATCTGCAGAATGAGACATTACTGAATATTTCAGATCTGCACAGGAAATGACCCCCCCCCCCCCCTGTTTTCCCCCGTTTATTCAAGATGTTTATTGTAACAACTCTGATTACACATGTATGGTTGTATGAAATACTTTGGCTGGGAAGCTCCATTACAGAGAAAACTGTAAACAATTATAAAAAAAGATATAGAATATAATAACAAAATATAAAAAGCAATTATATACATTAGAAAATGCATTTAAAGAAATAATCAAGGCACAAAAAGGTTGCATATACTATCACTGACAGTGATCAAGTGCTTTTGTTTAGACACCTTCGAGAAGGAGGAACAGCTTTGTTTAATTTCAGTGAAATCAGTCCAAACTGATTTGTGTCATGAAGCTGAAGTTTTCATCTGAAGCCTCATTTTTGTTTGGAGCCCTTTGGATTTCCCTAATATAACATAATTTAACTACAAAATAAATGTAAGTGTAATCTGTTAAGTTACTGAGAAAATGTGTAATTAATTTACAGTTACTTGTGAAAATGTTGATGATTACAAAGGGGGTTACATCAGAAGTCAAACCTTTAAGATTTGGTTCAGGAGGAGAGTTTTTTCCTTAATATTAAACATGTTACAGAATACATTTATTGCTGTTTTTAATTTTTTTTTATATCAATATTGTTTTATATTTTGTAAACAAATCATGACGTGGGTTTATTTGGAGCATACATGGGGTTAAATGGTGTAATTTAAGTAATATTAAGTAATTGAAATAGTTACATAAGTAATCTATAACCTATTACATTTCCAAAGTAACCTTCCCAACCCTTGTGACACAGTCATAAAACAAGCTGTAGATGAGGTAACCTTAAGAAAGTCCAGGTGAATCCTGGTGGAAGGACATTGAGGGGACTCTCTCCAGCACTGAACGCAGCAGACTCTCCAGCTGTGGAAGGTCCTCCCGCACTGTGAGCGGTGCTGTGTCAAGGCTTTTTATATCGCCTCCTGTGTACGGTCTGATTTTTTTTTTCTATCTCCATTTTAGACAGTAGCCTACTGACGCATCAGGAGGCTTCATGACTGGGACAATGTGCCGGGGTATGATCAGCTCCTGATGGCCCATGTCTATCAAAGGCAGGCAGGTAACGCCGATGAGATGAATGATTGTGCATGCAAACAGCGCCGAGAGAGAGACAGACAGAGAGACTGACAGACAGACTGACAGACAGACTGGAAATTACATCCAGATTTGTTGAATGTTTTCTCCGAAGGGTCCCAAAATTAAGGGCAGTCCATTGAGACCAGCATTGATTTTATGATCGTTTGAGGTTTATTGAGAAATATCATTGTTTAATTGGACTCAACCGCCTCTGCAGCAAGAGGCAATTAATATTCAAGCTGCCACACGCGCATAAATCACAAATATTTGTCATAATGAAATATTGCGTCTATTTTTACCATTTAAAAGCTTGCTCTTTGAAATAATTACATCAATATTGTTCAAATATTTTGACTCATATTAAGATGGATTTAATCCCAAACAGCCCTCTTGCACAGGAGCACATCTGTCTGATATTTGTCTCCTTACAGATGTGTGTGGCTGGCACAATGTAACATTTACAACCATTAATTAAAAAAACATGATTTTACGTTGGGGCCTCAGTATGTAGTAAGTAAAACAGTATTTTCCAGGTTTCTGTTTCCTATTGGGTGACTTAAATTGTGGTGTGTTGAGTTATATTTTGATTATTCAGCCGGCCTCAAAGTTTACAGCCCAACTAACGACAGAATAATGAAAGAAAGAAGCTGTACTGTTTATTAGACTGCATGGATTATCTTTTTCATTTGATACCGGATTTGTGTGTCTGTTTTATTTTTATTTTTCACTGTAACAAACGTCCTGCAGTTTAAGTTTATATTAATGGGACATATTTATTAAGTAGCTGTGAAATCTATGGAATGAATTAAAACATTATAACAAGACTGGCGAGACATGCACAAATAAGATATGACTGAGAAATGTCCTCAAATTTGAATGATTTTAATAAGATTTAGGCTACAGGTAAATACTTTGATGTTTACCACATGAAAACCTCACGCCTGCTCAATAATACTAACAGTTTTCAGAATGAGCACTGGGTGTGTTGTTTCATATTAGACATTAATCATCTATTCATTTGCCCATTTGAAGCTCCAGCTGGCGCTTTTTCAGACTCACTGAAAGCTTGATCGTGATATTTGAGAACCAGCTTTTAACCTTAACCTTTAACCAGACTCTGATTAAGTCAAAGACGGTGCAGATTTATTAATTAGGCTACCTCCTGTTAATTAATGTTTTTTATTTAAACCTCCCCACAGTTTTCCCGTTACTGACTCAGTGTGACCCGGGAGATGGATCGGCAGAGCCCAGGAGAGAAACAGCCGGAGACTAGGACCGGAGCCTCCATCACCCCTACCACATCAGCTGTGGTCTCCATGGCAACAGTCAGCTCCGGCAGCACCACCTGCACCCAGGCGCCCTCTACGTCACTCAGCATCATCCCCCCCGACAGGCAGGCAGTCCAGGTGATAGACAGTACCCAGGGACCCCTGCATGCGTTTTTTTATTTAACAGGAAGGTAGTGCAGGAAATAGACAGCACCCAAGGGGACCTCTGCATGCATTTTTTCAATTAACAAGAATTCAATACAGGTAGTACAGACAGTATCTGGGACTTAGACATGCATTATTTTATTCAACAGGAAGGTAGTGAAGGTAATAGACTTTACCTGGGGACCTCTGCATGCATTATTTTAAATAACTGGAATGCAGTGCGGGTGATGGACAGTACCTGAGACCTGTTGTTTTATTCATCAGGAATGCAGTGCAGGTAATAGACAGTACCTGGGACCTTTGCATTCATTATTTCATCTGACAGGAAGGTAGTGCAGGTAATAGACAGTATCTTGAACCTCAGTATGCATTGTTTTATTTAGCAGGAATGTAGTCCAAGTGACATGATCTTAGACTTCTGCCGAAATTTAAATTTATAGGAAGGTAGTCCAGGTAATAGACAGTACAGACTTCTTTTGTTTGTCTTGACTGGTGAGGTGATGGATTGCACCACAAAGTTCTTAAAGCTCTGAATGCCAACATAGGAACCTATACCCTCCCAACATACACACACTCACACACAACAGCACCAGCCACTTTATTATTATTATTGTTATTTTATTGTTATCTACCTCACCTTGGGTCTGAGAGAAACATAATTGCAATCCTCTATATTTGCTGCACATGTACCAGGATAGACAATAAAGTTGACTTTGAACTTTGAACAAAATTGAGCAAAACTGAACAAAATTGAAATTCTGAAATATTGGACAATAAGTCCATTACATAGACAGTGCTCTGTCCTCAGCATGATTATTATACTGTCTATATGAAGTAAGAGGCTAATAAAAATGTATTTCATTCCAAGAGGAGTTGTCTGTTATTTTAAAAATACAACTTTCATATGACTTTCACACAGAAGAGTGAAATCCAATTACAAGTTTTGTTCTTTTATACGGGTTTTAAATACCACAAGTCCTTGGAAGTAAATCTAAACATCAGATAATTACATTTATTTCCCAAAATTAAAAAGAAAGTGTTGTAAAATTTCCATTTGTGCTGCGTTCTGGTATTTAAGTTACACCAAACCAACAACTGTGGTTTGAGTTTAGTTTAGTTTATTATCCTTTTGGAAATTCCTTATGTGTCCATGGCGATTGTCAGACAAACAAAACATAAACAAAGGACATAACAGTTAAAGACAGACATCAAACGGCACAGTGCTCCATATAACACCCCACGACAATATCACCAACAACCAAAATCAAGCACTACAAAAAAAATGCTTCTATCAGAATGTTCAGTACAGCAGGGAACCTTTGCTGCATGCCACCTCTCCACTCTCTCCCTCATTTCTTGTCATCTCACTAATCTCACAAAAAAATAAAAGCCCAAAAATGCCCAACAGGTGATCCAGCACGCTATCCACAGACCTCAGAGCATGGCAGCACAGTACCTTCATCAGATGTATGCAGCCCAGCAGCAGCACCTCATGCTGCAGACAGCAGCCCTGCAGCAGCACCAGCACACACCCCATCTGCAGAGTCTGGCCACCATACAGCAGGTCAGATGTGTGTGAGCGCGTATGTGTGTGTGTCATATGGTCATGCACACATGGAGAGTCACTTAAGCATGAATGATAGAGTGTAAGAGAGGGGGGGTGTAATGTGTTTCCAATGTTTGCCAGGCTGCAGTCTGTCAGAGGCAGTCGCCTTCATCATCCAGTGGCAGTTTGGTTCATCCAACTTCTGGTGTTTCCCAAAACTCTGTGAGTCTTCTTGTTATCACTCACATCAATCTGACCCGCTCAGAGCACAGATATCAATCCCAGTGTCTCTCTTTTTACTGTCCTCATCTTGCCACTCTGAATCCAGATCACTTTACCAGCATCTCCGGTAACAGCCCAGCTGATTGGCCGGACCCAGGCATCTAACTCCACTGCTGCTGCAACCACCATATCCCAGCAGGCCATGCTCCTGGGGAACAGACCGGCTAACTGTAATCAAGCTCAGATGTACCTTCGCACTCAGATGGTACAAACTTTCATACTTACAGTTACTGAATTTTTACTGCATGTGGTTTTTTTTCTGACGCCATGCAGCTCCCTGCTTTTTAAACAACTCGCCGCCTGTCTCTCCCTCTCTCTCTCTCTCTCTCTCTCTCTCTCTCTCTCTCTCTCTCTCTTGCTTTTTGCTTTTATTCCATCAGCTCATTCTAACTCCCGCAGCTACTGTGGCTGCAGTTCAATCAGACCTCCCTGCTGTCACCTCCTGCTCCTCTTTACCTACCTCCTCCCAGGTACAAACTTTTCCAGGCATGATAATAATCCATGCACGGCAGGAGACCGGCAGTGTCTGTGTCTTACAGATATGTGTTAAATATAGAAGTGAGAGGTAAAAAGGGGATTAGGTTTTTGCACAATAGATGAACCATCGACACCATTGCATAAATGAATTAAGGACATGGTAGACAGGGGCTGTTAAATCTCACAACCCAGGGCTTTAATAAACAGTGTGAGTGACTTTCCTTTTGCATATATTCAGGTGCAGAATCTGGCTCTGCGTGCACATTTGCCTGGAGCTCTGGCCACGGCCCACAGTGTCATCTTAAAGCCATCCACCCAGTCACAAGCTCAAGCTCTGGCTCCGGCTGCATCTTCATCCAAGACGTCCATCTGTGCGCTGAAGGCCAACCACCTGACCGACTCCTCGACAGATTCAGGAACGGCTGATATCACCCGACTGGCCTCTGGAACCCAGATTATCACCCCAGGTGTGTTACTGTGTTTTAAGAGTCTACAATAATTTTAAACATTAGACAAAATTTAAACATTAGACACAATATTTGATGTAACTGCTGGGAGGGGCATGTTACCTTTAGTCTTTCAGGTAATCAGTGATATGTTGTCTTTGAGTGTTTTGGAGGAAGAAAGTTGTTCTCTAGGCAGTAAAGCCTCTTACAAAGTGAATGGTTCCATTAACTTTGAATTAAAATATAGATATTTTAGGGAACAATTTGGCATTTGGCATAAACATCACAACAAACTACTCTTCTTATGACCTAATGCAAGAGCTGCATCTTAGCCAGAATTTGTTGGATTTATTATTACTTTTTCTTCAATAATGATTTATATGGTTTTAAAAAACACGAGTTAAGAGGTAAATATCACAAAGATATTACCAAAGGTGTTTTGAATCAAATCAAAAAAAGAATGTATTAATATAACTTATTATTATTATCTGCTCACTTAAAGACTTGTAATATGTATATATTTGATTTTCTTTAAGACAATCAAGCCATATTCTGACAAACAGTTCATTAAACACACCTAGTTTGTATCTAGACTTAGATTACATTTGACTATATTAAGCACATTATTACAGAGGGCCATCCTTCTAAATTAGTATCCATCTTAAGTTGCAAGTTAGCTGTAATTCTAATAATAATTAATTCTATAATAATGTATTTGAAGTATTTAAACCTCTTTCAGCCTTTCCTTTCACAGGCCTTTTTCACAGCAGGCATTTTGACTTGTGATACTTGTTTTGTGTTGCTTATTAGTTTTTTTCTCCTCATGTCCCTCATGTGCATTGTCCTCCCTGCAGCCTACTCTCCGATGCAGACCCACGCTCTCGTCAAGCAGCAGTTGTCCTGTCCGCCAGGTCAGCGAGTGGCTCATCACCAGCTCATTCTCCAGCAGGCCACAGCAGCCGCTCCCAACCACAGACAGCTCCAGCCCATCGCCCTTAGAGTGGCGCCCCAAGAGACCAACTCCACCGCTCTTTCCGTGAAAAGACTGACCAGCACCCAGTCCCACGTACCCAGCAGTGACCCCCACACCTCATCCTCCTCTTCCTCTCCCTCTGTCACCAGTGTGCTTGCATCATCAGCCCACATCTCACTCCCAGCTGCCACCGTTCAGCCTCAGCCTCCTCCTCTGGTGGCCGCTCCCCAGCGTCGGACCTCATTCCCACAAGTGCAGAATCATCCTCCGCCTCCCCCACCACCTCTTGTTCTGCCTAGGCTACCCCAGAACCCCCCAGCCTCCCTTCAGAGGCTGTCCCTGCATTCAGTCCAGGCTTTGGCCGCACAGTCGGGCCAGATGCTGCTGACGGAGCGGGAGCTGCCTGTAGCGGAGGCCCTGTTGCAGATGCCTTACCAGAACCTCCCCCCTCCTCAGACAGTGGCTGTTGATCTGAAAGTGCATCCTGTGAGGCGTAACGAAACATCATCAGTAAGTCGCCATGTGCTCTGGTAAAGCTTCATAAGCATAGCCTTATTTTAGTATGTGTTGGTTTGACCGAGGGTTTGAATTTCAGTCGGGGCACACATGCAGAGTGAACGGATTGAGCTCAGAGGAGAGAAAAGAGGAACCTTCTCCAAGTCCACACAGAGACAAGACCCCTACACCTCTCATTGTGTCTCCTAAGCAAAATGGTGCAGGTAAAATATGACAATGAACGAATAAAATAGAAAAGAAAGGAGAATGCATTGCAGCCATTTATAACTCTACATTCTCTCTTCTCCTTGTTTTTTATGCCTTCCGTTGACCTGCAGTGATGGGTTCATCCTCCGTCTTGTCCAGTCACTCAGCGGTCAGGTCACCACAGGTGGAAGCACCCTCCCAGCTCACCACTGGCAGTGGCAGCAACAGCAGCAACCCTCCACCTCCTCCTCTACCTCCTGCCACCCTGCCTGCTGCAGCAAGAGGCCCCAGCCAGCCCCCCTCTGCCCCAGCCAGCCTCCCAGGGAGCCCTGATAGGATACTTACGACCCAGATCCTTACACACCTCGTTGAGGGATTCATCATCCAAGAAGGCCTGGAGCCATTCCCGGTACGTCAGCTGGAGGTGCCACAATAGGGGTCTCTCAGTGCACCAATGAAGGTGGATGTTTTAGCTGAAGTTAACCCTGAGATCCTTTAAGGTGATGATGTAGCTTTCCTTTCTGGACCAATTTTATGAATTTGAGGTATATTTCATATTTTCTTTATAGCTGTATAAGTGCCTTATTGTAATCAGCAAGCCATAAGAAAAATAGTCTTAATAGTCAATCAGTGTAACCAAATCCATGTCTATTTATTATGTCATCTGCTTTTAATTGTTTGCTTTTGGCTCATATGACTTTTTCTTATTATTTATTTATTAATACAATTATTGTTTTATTGTTTTTATCTTTTTTCTATTATTCAGCTTTATTATTTATTTAATTGTGGTCATTTTACATCACTCTCTACTTTGGTTTCATTGTATTTAAAGCACTAGTAAACATTTTTAAGTAAAGTGCCACACAAATAAAGCAGTTATTATTTTTCATCAGTATATACAGTAAGGTTTGGTGTTTCATTCCTCCTGCAGGTTGTCCCTTCTTCACTGTTAGCAGACCAGCAGGCCTCACTGCCTGAGTCCCAGGAGATACCAACCAACGGGGATGCAGCAGCAGAGGACAGTCCTCTGGATGCTGACCAGTCAGATTCCAGCGACTCTGAGATGGAGAACAATGTCCCTGCAGCAGAGGGTGAGTTCCTGTGTGTGTGTGTGCGTGTGTGTGTGTGTGTGTGTGTGTGTGTGTGTACATGTGACTAACAGCTGGTCCTCTGATATTGCAGCGCTGGAGGAGAGCGCGTCAGGTGTGCTGCAGTGTGAGTTCTGTGGGAGCAGAGGTTACGCTCACACATTTCTACGATCCAAGCGCTTCTGCTCCATGACGTGCGTCAGAAGGTAAATGAATTGTGCTGTAATCCAGCTGTAACGAATATGTTTCTGGTTCTCAGATAGTTTACAAGTAACATCAAGCATCAGTCTTTATTTTATATCTGTGTTCATCCCTAATTTCTTAAGTTTAATATACAATGTTTATACAACTACATAATATTTTATTGCAAATTAAGCATTTGATGTTTTACAATTTAAGGAGAAAAGACTGATATCTTATTCCACTGATAACTATCTAATCCTGCAATGCTGTCATTTCAGTTTTTATTTGATGTTAAAGGATAAATCTGGCAATATTCCATATTTTTTTATTGTAAACAAATCTCATGAAAAGACTAAAACCAAACTAACATATTGTTGAATTTGGTCTTTTGATGAGCAGAAAAATAAAGAATTACGACAGGACATCCTTTAAAATAAAGTCAAGAACATGTTACAAAGTGTTGTTAACATCAGCTAAAATTATCATTGTCATGAACTGAAGTCCTGAAAAAGGCATAAATAAATGATTAAAGACCACACACATGTATTTTATGACTACTTAAAGCTAATGACTTCAAGAATTTGGCTTTATTCCTCCTGAGGCCATTTGACATTAACTTGTTTTTAGATTTGTAAACATACTTGAACTTTTTGCATTTTGATGTCAGACAGTAACAGATCATTATTCGTTGCATATTTACCACTTTTATTACATTATCATAATGAAAATGTTTTGATTGTTTATATATGTGAATGATTTCCCTCAAATTGTTTCTTAAAGGATAAATTCATTCATTTTGAATTTGAATTTCAAGTTCATTTCACAGTCTTAGAAAGTATGGGGAAAGAATAAGTAACACTCATCCTCCCTAATAAAGGCACATTACTGTAACATAAAGAAGAGACTGTTTATAACCAAGTACAGAGTGCGAGAAAGCTACTTTATCTGTAAATAAAGATAAAATATGCCATATTATCTTTAGTGTAATGACCACACAAGACAAGTAAACTAAAACGCCATCTGTTTCTGTGGTGGTGAGACACGTCATCTGACATCTGGATTCCATTGAGCTACATTTGGGTTATAAGAAATGGTCTATGGCGTATAATTGCTCCCAGGTTTCCCTCTGTGTCTCCATGCAGGCATCAGAGACAGGACAGCTTTAGGTCCAGATGCAGACTGTCAGCGCAATATGAAATGGCAAATACCTGTCTACACTAATAAATCTCAAAGGGCATTTTCTAGCTTAGAGATTGATATCATGACTGTGATATCAGCACAACACACATTTGATCATCTGTGGTGGAGAAAATAAAGTGTGTGAAGCCAATCTAATAGTTTGTGATTCTCGATGTTTAGGTTCAGTGTGAGCTGCACTAAGCGTATCACCATGCTGAGAGCAGGTCGCTGGGGTCACAGGCCCACAGGCAGGAGAGGACGACCTCCCAGCAGAGTCAACGGAGCATCCAGAGAGTATTTTCTGAGACAGGTCAGTTAGCATCACTGACCTGATGCATGTAGGAAAATAAAGAAGTGCCGCAGGGATCAAAAGCTGCTCTCTGGGGACAAACTATGATTGACAGTAACTCCAAATGTAGCGTTGTGTGAACCGTGGAGGAGGCTCTTCGCTTGGGAAGAAATTCTCAAAATTATAGATAACAGCACAGGAGACCTCAGCGCCTCATTTTCTAAAGTGTAAAAGACTTTATAACTTTATAAAAGAGAACAATGAAACAACAGTTTTCAATCTTTTTCCTGCCTTTCTGATCTGCTGCACAATTATCATGATTATCAATTCATTTATAGAGGGATGCAAAGACATTATAAAATATTACTATATGGCACTTCTTTTCTAACAGTTAGTGTTTACAATAAAATATTATAAGATAAGATAATGAAATAACAAGACAAGGACAAATAATAATAGAGCAGAATAAAACAATAACGAAACATTTAAAGTAAAACAAGTAAGAAGAAAGTACAAATAGTCAAAGGTATAATAGTTCAGCGTAAATTATATATGTTTTAAACACTACAAATGTTGGTAAGTTGCTTAATACATTTAAAAAAAAAAAATCTGTCACCTACATGGAATTAATTTCGTAAAATGCAAGCAATACAATTAAATGATAATTGAGTTTCGTTAAAATATATATTTGAAGGTTGATTTAGAAAGAGGCGGGACAAACAGATTATTTCTAAGAATGAAAAGACCATTAGGGTTTTTTAGACTCACCAGCATTTCAATTTTTCAAATCTGTTAATGTGTTGTGTTTTACTGTGTTTTATTAGTTGTGCAAATAAATGACCAAAAGTAAACTTTTAGGGTTAGCATGTATTATTCTGTATACATCATGAACCCATTAAAGCTTTACCAGACAAAATACAGCCAGGTAGGAATTTAAATATTACCTGGTTTCTTTTTTTAATGTATTCATTTGACTTTTCAACAAACTGAAGCTAGTATTTCTCTGACTGTCTTTGTGCTCCACAGTCTCATGTGTCGTTTGATGCAGAGCAGATTCAACAAAGCTCAGTTAGGGAGGAAGAGGACGTAGAGGAGGACGAGGAGGAGGAGGACGATGAGGAGGATGAGCCTCCCGTTCCCATGACAACTAGGCTCAGGAAGCAGGCCGAGAGAGAGCGAGAGAAGGAGAGAGAGCATGAGCAGAGGATGACGGAAACAATCAGCGTTTCTGATGGAGAGGAAGTTGTCAGCTGTCCGTCTCTGTGGAATGTGGAACAAGTGTTTTCGTACATCAACTCCCTGCCAGGTACGAGCGCGTCTCCAGTAGTGACTTTTAGCAACTTTTGACATTAAGAGTGGAAGATATACAGTACCATGCATCAGAGGAGGAATAAACTTAGCTGAAAAGTTGCAAAAGGTTCTTATAAGGTTCTAAAGGGCTATTCTCTCCAGCTGTATGAGAGTTTTTACATTAAACTCGTCATCGAGAGTTCATTTAGCAATCAATGAGTTCCCAATACTGTTACACCTCTCAGTTAGGCTTATTATAGAATAGAAAGTTCACTGTTAGCTTCTAGGAAAAAATATAAAACTGCAGCTATTAACCCTCCTGTCGTCCTCCCGGGTCAAATTGACCCCTCCTTCCCTCTTTCTTTGCTCCCCCTCCTTCCATAATTCTTTCCTCACTTCCTTCCATCCTTCCTTCCTTCCTTCCTTCCATCCTTCCTTCCTTCCTTCCTTCCTTCCTTCCTTCCTTCCTTCCCTCCCTCCTTCCTTCCTTTTCCTTCATATTTTGAAAAAGCTCCACTGTTGCTATGGACATAATAGGATAGGCTCGCAATCTTTAAAGTCTATCTTCAAACAATAGATGGCCACAAAATCTTATATGAAGCT
Organism: Scomber japonicus; assembly: GCF_027409825.1. Taxonomy (NCBI): domain Eukaryota; kingdom Metazoa; phylum Chordata; class Actinopteri; order Scombriformes; family Scombridae; genus Scomber; species Scomber japonicus. The sequence goes on along the minus strand of NC_070589.1, from coordinate 21,811,301 downwards.
TCAGCAGTCTGAGTTAGTCATCAAGTGGATATCTGCCACATTTACAGTCTTTTTAACATCATATTCCCTCTGTGTGTTTTCCTGTTGAGCTGTGGTGGAAATATAGTAACAACTTTAACATTTTTACTTGATTTGGCTCATTTTGTTAGCTAAAGCTTCATATTAGAATTTAAATACAATTTTGAAAAGATGACGGCTGTTGGTCACCTCTCTCTCTCCTCAGGCGGTCAGGAAGTAGCCGAGGAGTTTCGCTCACAGGAGATAGATGGACAGGCTCTGCTACTTCTCACAGAGGACCACCTGGTCAGCACCATGAACCTTAAACTGGGACCTGCACTGAAAATCTGTGCCCACATCAACTCTCTGAAGGACGCGTGAACAACTGAAATTCATACTTTCTGTGGATCTGGACCACAGGCTGAAGAAAAACAAGAACAAACAGACCCTTTTAACTCTCAACTCGTGCAGAGAAAACGAGGAAGCACTGCTCATTTTTACATCGAAATAATGTGAAGTCAGTGTGTCGTTTGACGTTGGAACCACACAAAATAAACTGGTTGGAAATACAGACTGGAGCATGTTGAACTGAAGTCATAAATGCACAGCCTGCAGTTGCTGCCAAGACCACTGCCAAGCATTTCACTCCCGACACCTCCAGCTGTTCCAGACGTTGCTTTATCACACGGAGAGGAGGCTTTCAGGGTGAAGTCGGCACACTCTCACAGCAGATTTCAACACAAAGATGAGCAGTTCCTCCACTCATCCCATTGTAGTGATTGTAGCAGTTTCGCTCTGATTATCCATTTGTTTCAAAATGGTTTTTAAGACAATTCTTTGTATCATTTGTAAACAAAGAGAACAACTTAACATTTACATTATTGTACATGAAGAATGCTGATACAGTCTCAAAGTTTACAAAACAGATGATTTCCTATTATCTACGGGGTGCAGTTTGATACACATATCATCAGTAAACAGACAGTTGTGATGAATTATAAAATCTTACTGATTACAAGGTTGTTTATTATTTATTATTGCCATAATTAATATACAAATAAAACCATTAAAATGTTATGTGCTACTGTGTGGGAGGATTTTTTTGTATGTTGTTTGGATTTACCTTTGCTATTGCACAAACTATTGATCTGAAATGTGGGAAACAGCTTATTTTTCCTTTCATTAACGTAAAGCCATTAAACTGACTAAGCACTGCTTCAAGTGCAACTATGCAGGAGGCAGAATATGAAGTCTCAACTGAACAAAGCACAGATATGAGTCACGTAACTGCAGCAGACACAAACCAGAATAAAAATAACAGAATTTGTTCAAAACCAAACGTTTTTTTAAAGTTACGATCACCCTGAGCATCATCAGTCAGGTTCAGACTGGCCTCCATCTCTACCTCTCACTCACTCATGAATGATTTATTACAAATCATCACAGAAATTTGAAGCACAAGATCATTACGAGCTTTATTAATTCAGTATCTTTGATATTGTGCTTTTATGTGTCAAATTCCTAAATAAAGTTACCAGATGGGCAACAAATTAAAGGAAAAACAAAAATGAAGTGTCTCAGTATGGAGAGAGGAACACATCAGGCCTCCTGAACAGCCTCAGTGCTTCTTGCCAAATCTCTGTTGGAGGGATGAACATCATTCCTCCACAAGATATTCCCTCATTTATTTATAAAACCTTTATTTAATCAGACAAGCTCAATGAGATCAAGATCTCTTTTTCAGGAGAGACGTGAGCACAGCAGATAGAAAGAAAAACAAACATTGGTAGACATAACAAAAGGACATTTAGCACCAGAGACAATTTTACATTACTAAATACATTTGAAAAAGAAAGTTTATATCTGTTGTTATGGAAACGGTGATGGAGATCATGATGAATCCAAAATCTTCCATAGGTGTTTAACCTGGTTGAGAGCTGGTGACTGTAAAGACCTTCACATTTTAATCAATCATTTTCATACTCACCAAACATTTCAGTGAAGCACCTGTATTTGATGTTTATCCACTCTTTTATTCAGTTAATTCTGTTAATTTGTCTCCAGTCTGTATACATACAGTATGCTGTATATCTAGATTTATTCCAGCACAGAAGGACAGGTTGGTCTCTGGGCAGTCTGCCATGTATAGCTTTGGATTTAATGGGAATTTGTTGACAGGTGGAGGGTCTACAGGGGTCCATCAGCAATTATGTTTATCTGGCTGTGCGCACAGATTATTGTGTATTGTCTTCTTTGACCTTCAAATACCACAGCTTTGATAAGATGTCTTTAACGGCCTTAAGCTTTCAAAAAAGAAGAAGAAGAAGGATCAATTATTCAACAAGCAGACTTTCTTGTTTGAATCTTGGAGACTTTCAGGCCTTTTGTGTTGTAGGTGTGAGACATTCAAACTAGAAGCACGTTTTTTAACTATTTCATGTGTTTTGATGAAACACCACCAGAGGGCATCCTTGGTATTGTTACCTTAGGACTTTACTTTATGCCCCCTTGCTGCTGTACTGAGAACAAAGAGACCTAATCAAACTTCAGAAAAAACTGGATGTGAAAGTTGTGATGTTTTGTACGTTGTTTTATTTACTAGATGATGTAGACTGACTGACTGACTGACTGACTGACAGAGGGGCCAACTCCACCATGACAGTGTAAGTACACCTGAATGCTTCTTCCAAGAGTTCCGGATGCAATGCAACAATTAAGAAGTAGCCTACTCCATTATAAAGAGAGAGCATTCAAATCCTCACTACAGAGGTAGGGTTATTATAAGCTAAATGTGTCTGCAAAGCGTCCTGATAGCTCTGTGTTGCTGTTTATCAGAGCAACCCCCCCTCCTCCTCCCCCGGACCGACACCTCCCTGAAATAACTTTTTGCAGGTTGGGATGTCTGCAAAGTAGTCTGGGCTAGTATTTTCAGTTTCATCCATGTTATTTGAGGGTCTGAAGTGTATTTCACATGTTAGCAGCCGAAGCTCCCCTGCCTTATAGCCTCTAACTCTGGTCCTGCGCTGTGCTCAGTGTGCTGTGTGAGAGGGGGAGTGGCCACCGGCTAGAGCGGCAACAGCAAATGTGTGCTTCTTTTACCAATATATTTATCTATATCTTTTACATTTCTTATCCAAACAACATCAAACTCGGCACTGCACTTACTCGTGCCCGTAGTGAGACACCTGTCTCGTTTGAAATCAATCGGATGAACCGCTTGAGAGATATGCGAATAACAGACAGACATATGTTCCTGTCATTTATAGATTATTATGCAGAACAGTATTCAACATGATGAATATTATTAAATATGTTAATTATCACCGCATGAACATTACAGAAACATTTTTATGTAACTGGTTGAGGTTGGGGCTAATTTTAACTGCTCTATGTACTGTTGGTAGTTTAATCTGTAATGATGCATCACATTTTAAAAACAGATCATGTTTGTTCAAGTAAAATCTTAATCTTAACTAGTAAGTAACTTAAATTGTCAAATAATAGCAGAGGTACAAAATTTGCCTCTGAAATTTTAAGCATAAGTATAACAGAGCGCAAAATGGTTCCATTCAAATACAAGTACCTCAAAATTGTAAAGTACTGTATTGTGAATGTACTTACATGCCATCACAGGCTAAAAGGGGACATTTTACCAACATAGTAGAGATCTCTGCTGTGATCGCATTGAGCAAACTTTAAATTACATTAGTTCCCATTAGCACAGTAACAAAATACGTAAGTACAGCGTGGTTATAGTCGTAACTTTATTTTGAAACAAGTGGAGCCAGTTGTTGTTACACCTAAGAGACTGAAAATATATTTTGGAACACTGCTATAATCATTTAAGTGCAAACGAGTACATTTCTCTACTGAAAAATACTACTGAATATACTTTCTATGCTATACACGGGGGGAATGTGATACCAAGATGTAAAAACTTAAATCGGTGGAATGTTTCAAGTGTGCAAAGATGGAGATGGAGAGTGAAAACGGAAAAAACCAACAGTTCTATAACAGCATATAGAGAAAGTTTCCATGCACACTATTTGGTTAACAAGGCTACTGTGCAAAAGTTGTTGCATTTAAGACATCAAGTGACATCACTGTGATAAAAATGTCATTAACTCGATGACAGGTGAGTGTTCGCAGAGGCAATAAGGTTGGATCAGTTTACAGGCACTGCAATGATGAGTTTATACAATACTTAATCTTTCTTCTATACATTGTAGGTTTATGATTATTGCATCCTTTACAGTCTCTGTCCCAACATATCAGAGATTTTTAATGTCAGCTGCAATCAAATCTGAAATGCACATAAGCAAACACATAAATACCCCTGAATTCTGTGCAAACCTGACACTTTGAACAGGATATTGTGAAGATTTCTCACATAACTGACTGATAACCTGAGGCATGAGCATGTGAGAAGACGTCTATGGCTTTTACAGCAAAAGGATAATGAGTAGTAGGTGTGAAAAAAAAAATCAGGCTAACAAAAGAAAGAGAATTGCAAAAACTGCCAATATAGTTCACTAGTATGCATGACAAATGTCAAATTACAGTACATAAAATGTCAAAAATTACAAATCAATTTATAAAACACAGGAATGAGCCTTTTCATGGGGGAATGGGTTCAATATATTGCCTCTCTGCTTCCTGATTCTCTTTAGCATGACATAAAAGTTGGAACATTTTTCCCCGGCGGGCAGCAGCGTAGCTTATGATGACAACTGACCCACGTGAACTCCGCAGCGTCGGACACATGCGGAGTAGACGGGCAGGAGGGTACTTGACAATGAAAATGTTTTTGTTTTGGACGTGGGCCCAGCTCAGGGCATGCTGCCAGAGCTGAGGCCGTCCTTCTCTGCAGATATGGACTTGACCAACTCCTCCACCCAGCGAACCTCAGACGCCACCTGCTCAGCCAGCACCTCATAGCGGTTCTCCAGGCGCCCGAACTTGCGCTTGAGGATGTTGGCGGCCTGCATGGTGAGCCGGGTCTCCTCCTGGCTCTTCTTACGCTGGGTTTGGGTGCGCTGCAGGTCTTGGCGGATGTGGCTCAGGTCGCTGGAGATGCTTTGGTTCTCCTCTTTGTACCAGCCCTCTTTCTCCTCGTATATGGAGAGCAGCGCAGCCACGTCCTCACGACATGAGCGCTGATTGCGCTCCAGATCCTTTAGGCCCTCCTCGGCTGCCGCAATCTCCTCGAGCACCTGAGAGAAGCGTTCGAAGTTGACGTAGGTGTTGTTGGGTGGCATGCTGGAGTGGGACTTGATGGTGTACTCCTTCAGACGAGTGGTCTTCAGGCGCCGGCGCTCAGGCTTGTGGTCTCTTTCCTCCTGGCGCACGTTCCGCCTCTTAATGACCTGGAGAGGGAAAAGTGGAAAGGTCTGAAATGAGGATGGTAATTTGATAATCGAAAAAAGAAGAGAGTCAATTTAAGGTGCATGAATATTGTTGCTTGTGTATTCATTTTACTATTTTCTACTGACATGAGTTCTACTTCAGTTCACTTAACTAGTTTCAATGTAGACTTAAAATTTACAGTTTTCCAGAGATGTTTCTTGACATTTTTACCTCTTATGACCACATTCATATGATTAAGGAGCATTTGATAAATGATCACACACAATCACATACATGACCTTCTCTATTTTTTTAATAATACTGTCTACTTGAGGTTCATTTTCTTCATTCAGTAATGGTCTTTCTCTCCCATTTATAATAATAATAATAATAATAATGATGATGATAATAATCATAATAATAATAATGATAATGATAATATTCTAAATACAGACTTATTTAAGTTAAAGCGTATATGTAAAGATGGTGCAAATCAATAAACTACACATTTTAGTGACACAGGGCAGTTAGTTCATATTTGCGCTCAGCTGGTGCAATAAGCAGCTGAATATTCTGTTTCCTGCACATAGTTCTGTTTATTAAACATTTTTAAGAACATCTATGAACAAGTGGTTCAATTTATAAGCTTCAATGCCCATTTCAGGACAGGTAAATACACATAAATACCTCTTTACATAGAGAGATAGAGGGATGGAGGGATCGTGAGTAAAAAATGACAAAAAAATTGAGAAATAGTAATAGTGATTCTGAAAATCTAAGTAAAAACAATGATTACATTTTACATCACGAGATGCAAATGTCAAGTAAAAACACACCTTAATCCAGGGGTGTTCAAGACTGTCATCAATTGTCATTCGCTTCCTGCAAAGACAAAAAAAAAAAATCAACAGTCAGAAAATGACAGAACGAATACTTTTATTTGTTTATTTTTGGCATAAAATCTGAAGGAATTCTTACTTTGGATCTTTGACCAACAGACGTCGTATGAAGTCTTTTGCTAGCTCGCTGGTGTTGCTGAAATACTCTTCATCAAAGTCATAGTTGACAGCTGAGATGTTTGTCAGGGTCTCCTGTTTGGTCTCGCCCAGAAACGGAGAAGCACCGCTCAACCTGACCGACAAAAAAAGATTTGCTTTAGACAACATGTGAAAGAGGAGTGCATTGATTTATGTTTCTTTGATATCAACAAACTTTACTCACAGAATGTATGTGATTACGCCGATACTCCTGCAGAGAAGACAAGAAGCCAAACATGAGTTATAAAGGGCGCACAAGTCACATAACAGCTTCAGATGAAAAAAACAAACAAGTTGACATCTTACCACATGTCCGCCTCCAGTCCAAGTGGCTCATAGTTGACTATTTCTGGCGCTGTAAAGCACAGAGGAATGAACGCTTTAACTCAAGCCAGATGTGCAGATGTAAAACACGCCATCATCCACTTACAAAGTTTACCGTGAGCACACACTAAGCAGAAAAAAGCAGAACTGTTTATGATGCGAAATGGACTTTAAAGGAGGAGCGGCAGGATCTCACCAACAAACTCTGGCGTCCCAAAGATGTTCTTGAACTCGTTTCCTGCTTTAATCTGATGAGCAATCCCAAAATCGATCAGCTTGATCCTGGGGTTGGGGACGTTCTTGTCCAGCAGCATTATATTCTCAGGCTGAAGGAAAAGACAGGACAGAAACACATCAGTGAGAGAGGGATGAAAGGTTGTGTTTTGATACACAGAGCGAGCCAAGAAACAGAGAGAGTGCAGCCAGGACACCTGTTATCTCTCCATCACAGACTTTGACATTCACACAATCTCTTAGAGCTGTCAACATTTCTAATAATGTCTGGATGAAATATTATCAGTCTTTCACCACAGTACTGGGTACCAAAACTCAACTGTGGGAACTTATGTGTAGGCTTTATGAATCCGTACTTACACTGCTGGTGAAGGGAGTATGGCCACATATGGAAACGTTAGGAATAGTGAAACAGACCTATTCATTGTTTGTGATTTTGGTTATTGAAATATCTTTACTTTGATGTTCTCAACTGCAACGTGATGTGAAATTTCAAAGATGACCCAAAACTGATGCGAGGGACAAACTAGGTAACTTGAGGATGACCTGGTCCCACTCCCTTACTTATCTACACCAAACTTGCTTATAACCATCAGACAGTTCCAGAGGAATGAGACTGACTTCTTAGAGTCGTGTTGTTTGTACATTATCAAAACAGTGACTGATTAATTTTCTGCTGGATGATCAATGAATCATAATAATTGGCTGCTTTTCTTTGTCTTGCAATTTAACATTTCAAGATTCTGGACTGTTGCTCTATAAATTTTCACACTGGCATTCAAAAGCATTCAATCAATGTTTTTCTGATGTTTCATTTAGCAAATCATTAATTAATTCATTCATTAAGGAAATAAATCAATGGTGAAAATAATCATTAGCTGCAGTCATGTACTGTACAAACCTCCACTCTCAGGGCACAGTACGTACAGCTCTGCATGATTTTAACACCTACACTGAACTTCTCGCCAACATGTCAGCTACGGCTTAACTTTCTGAGAGCAGGACACTGACCTTGAGGTCAAAGTGAGCGATGCGTTTTGAGTGTAGATACTGAACGCCGTCCAGGATCTGTTTGAGAAACTGGGTGGCTTCCTCCTCAGTCAGAGATTCCTTCTCGGCCAGAAAGTCAAACAGCTCTCCTCCGGACACCAGCTCCAGGATCAGGATCACGTCGGTCTTGTTTTCGAAGATGTCGTGCAGAGTGATGATGTTGCTGTGCTGGATCTCCCGCAGGATGTTGACCTCGCGCTCGATTTCCTCGCGGCTCACTCCCCGACGACTGGACGACAGCCGCCGCTTCTTGATGAACTTGGCCGCGTACTCGATGCTCGTGCTCTTCTCCTTACACTTACGGACGATAGCAAACTGTCCGCTGCAGAGATGAGAGACAGAGAGGGATGTAAGAAAAATAACTAAAACATTTTGACTTTACATTAAAAAAGCTGGTCAAAATTAAATGATTAACTGATGGCTTCATGGATCAATAAAAAGGAAATCGTTCCCATTTCTGAATTAATCAAGTATCAAGACCAATCATTTGACCATTGCATCATTACAGTCACTCACACTTATTTTGTGGTTATTTTTCCAGCTTCACGGTTTTACAGTGACTGATTTCTTGGCTGCTGTTCAGCGCATATTAACTTTATTAATATATTAAAACTTGACACTTTAGCACATGATGTCTTGTGATGGATGGCGATCAATAATTTTACCATTTTATAGAATAAGTCAGTCCTTCCCAACCTTTTTTTGCTCTTAAAGAGAATAAACTTCTACATGTGAGTGAATCTCAGTGATGTCATGCATTTGAATTTTAAGAGGCGTTAAGACATGAAAGTAAACTGTAATTTACAAAAACTAAATCAGGAAAAAATTGATAAAGGTAGTAAAATTTTAAAATGTATATTTATCTTTACCCCTTTAATTGCCACTATAAAATATACATATTATCAAGTCATTTTCTTTATCATTAAATACTAAAAAAGCTAGTATTGCAACCTGTTACCTGTAGAAATCAACTTGTTTCAAGACTTTTCCATAAGTGAGTGGTGTGAAAAGGTTTGATACATGAGAATCAGGAAAATACTTGAAGTACTAAAAGCTGATTTAAAAAGGGAAAAAAAGTAGACGTATTACTGTAAACAAAGATGATGGAAATATGTGTAATCTACAGTTTTGCCACAAAATGCCCAAACGGCAATTGACAGACCTTGGTTTAGAAAGAAACAAATAAACAACATTACAGACAAGAACAAGAACAGCAGTGTGCAGGGGAGGAGACGGTATTTCACAGCGTGACTGAAGAGAATTTAATGTTGATCCATTTAATGTTTGCATACTTTTCTTTCTCAGCAAACACACCGAGTGTCCTCAGCAAACCACAGCGGAGGTGGAAAGGCACATTGAGAGGCTGTGATGTCACGATTTTGCTGCATTACTGCAGACAAAATACTCACGGTAGAGAGTTGTGTTAAATCTGCTAATATTTGATGACTCATTCGCAATATATCGAGCTCAGTGTCAGAAAATGGAAAGAGATATTTAATAAGTTGCTGACACGCTTACTTTTTTTTGACCTAGTTCAGATGTAAAGTTTTGGAGGGATTGAAGTTCAAACCTGCATCAAAATGCATCTGAGACACATTACAGGGTGTTCAGGGCTCAAACATCAGCTGTATAACAGGATGACATATCAACCAATGTTCATTTTCTTTATACAACCCACAGCATAAATAAACATTTCTGATAATGTTCCCTCCAGCTGATTCTTTAAACAACTGCAACCAACATGTTTTTGCTATTTTTCAAAAGAGTTTAGTAAACTTTGTATGTTATTCTTGTCCTTTGTCTGTCCTTGCATATTGTATAACTTTCCACTTTTGTCACATCTGCAACGTCTTTACTGTTCTGTAGTTTTGCCGCAATATTAAAAAAACAACTGTGACCAAAATAAGTAGTGGGCAGGATAATTTATAGGTAAAAAATAAACCTCTAGACTACTCTCTGGTGGGAAAACTACAGAATGGTGGCACTGTTTAAAAACATATCTTTGACTTTTTGTTTCTTTAGTTTCCTGTCATTCATCGGTTGACTCATAAATGCCAGTACAGCTACATCAGCAATATATCAGTATTTATCAGTCAGACTCTAAAATCAGTAGCAGTAATTTGTGCAAAACTACAATCACTGATAACCAAACACAAATTTGACATATTTGTGCTCGTCTATAAAGCTAAAAAAAAAGACTTTCTTCATGTTCAGTTTTTTTAAGTTTTTAAATGAAGGCATTTGTATTCACACAATACTACATATGTGAGTAAGTGCATCTCTCAACCTCAAAATAAAATGTTCATACATTCGGTGCATTCACAATAGGGCTACAACTAATGATTACTTTCCATTATTGACTAATATGACCATTATTTTCTTGACTGATTGATAAGCTGTTTGGTCTATAAGGTGAGAAAAAAAATGGTTTAAAAACATCACAATTCACTAGAGCCAAAGACGTCCTCAAACGTCAATTGACTAATCAACTAATCGTTTCAGCCTTAATTCAAACTTGAATTTAGAGCTGAGTTGCAGGGCAAGTGATGGAAAAAGAAGAAGAAAATACAGTAAACACGCAGCACATACCTGCCCAGCTCCTCTCCCATCTCATAATACAACTCAACATCCTCTTGCCTGAAGCCAGCCATGGCGTGCTGACTGAATGATGATGGGAGTGATACCTTGAGTTTTACTGGAGTGAAAAAGAAAAAAGGTTTAAACTTAGTGGGAACTGGTAATGGCTACGACACAGACAACACAGTGAACAACACAAACATATGTTGGTTAAGAAGGTCCGGTCTGTGACACAACTCAGAGTATCAATCATTCAGTAGCAGAAGAAGAAATTAGATCATTTCCCAACATAAAAGTAGAAATACAGTCGTAATGTTGTACTGAACAGTAGTTGTAGAAGAAGTACCTCAGATCAGACCTTAAGTCCTGTGCTAAAATAACCTATAATTTTGAGGTACTTGTACTTTACTCGACTGTTTCTATACAATGCTACTTTATACTTCTACTCCACCACATTTATTTGACAGCTTTAGTGGATTTGTGTATCAGAACTTTGTTTTGTTTTTTCTTTCCCTCTCACATTAATCATCTCACGACTCCTCACATTTATCTGGTGAACCTTAGAAGGGCCCGACCCCTAGGTTGGGAACCACTGGACTAACCAAGCTATATAAACTAACTCCACCTCCAGCACAACAACAGTAACATGATGCTTACTCACTAAAACTATTAATAATCTAATGATGTCATATATAATGATAGGATATCAGTCAGGGGGATGACAACATGACTTTTACTGCAATACTTGGAGTACATTTTGCTGCTAATACTTACATAAGTACTTCAGTAGTATTTTACATGCAGGAAATGTACTTGTATAGTACTGGAGTATTTTTTTTACATTGCTGTACTGGTACTTTTACTTCAGTAAATGATCTGAGTACTTCTCCCACCGCTGTACTAGAGGAAATGTATATAAACTCCACCACTGACGCCATCATACTGTATATTGTCATTTACCACCCACATATTGTAATTAAGCATTATGTACCTGGACTTTTCCCTCCTTATTTGGCCCGAGTGGACAGTTTCGTGTGAGTTTGTGGCTGATGTCAGAGCTGCATACCAGTCCTACTGACATCATCTCCTTCCCTTCACTAGCTATCTCTGACTCAATTAAAGGGACTGGGCTTCAGCTACACCACCGACTTCCCCCCTTCTTTTTTTAACACCTTTTACTGTGACTGATACATTAAAAAAAACCGGTTAACACCATCTAATGTCTTATTCCAAGCGATAACAAGCTGATGAGCGCTGAAAAGATGCTGAATAGCGACTTAACCCTTTACTATGAACTTACAAGCAGGCAGCAGAGACGTGTATAAACAGCTTAAAAAGGAAAAACATATAGCCTCAAACATGAAAGGAAACTCGCACTACAAGTACACCACATGGATTATCTAAGACTGAAGGAAAACCAACAAATTAAAAGGTTTTCAAGCGACTGAAGACAGCTAGCTTAGCTTAGCTAGTTAACGACCTGTATAAACACCAGTTCTGGCTGTTGCTGACAGCGTATTACAGTAATAAACACGTATAATCAACAGCACTGAAGTAATGTCAGAAAAGTGTACATGTTACTAAACTAACAATCATATTACTATAGTTGTCATACTTACATTGCAGTGGCTATGAGTGCCGCATTCCTCTCCAGAGTAGCTGTGTCTGTCTGCTGTGAAGCTAGCCGCCGTAAACCAACAGCTTCCGGCATTGTGTATAGTAGGCGAAATTTTTTACCTAGGATGGCAAAGTCATGACCCGCCCTCTCCTGCCTCCGATTGGCTTACAGTACTATTCTTACCCGACTCTAACCAATAAAACCAACGGAGGCAACAAATACCAGCCAACCAGAAGCAGAGTAGGGCGGATCATTCCGTCACCATTCTAGGAAACATTTGGCGTACAGTATACTGGTATAATGATAGAAGTACACAGATCCTTGACTGGAGTAAAAGTAGCAGTACGGCAATGTTATAATACTTCATTATAGGTAAAAGTCCTGCATGAAAAGTTATAAAATTACTCAGCAAAATGTACTGAAAGTATTGAAGTAGAAGTAATAATGATAATAATAATAACTTTATTCGTATAGCACATTTCATACAATAAATGCAGCTCAAAGTGTTTGACAGCTAAAATAAATTACATACACCATGCTTCACATAAAAGGAACATAGAGCATAGAGCAATGTTAAAAAAAAAAAGAACAAATACACACAAACCCCCCCAAAGAGGAGTGAAATGAAAACATTAATGGAATATAAGATTGAATATAAAAATAGCAATAATTTTAAGATAGACAAAATAGTACATAGTCAAAGTAACTAAAAAATAGAATAAAAGCAATATATAAAATCAAGTAAAAATATGACTATTTAAAGAAGCGTAGTAAGTGACCGATAGAAAAGCTTGTTTAAAGCTAAAGTAAAGAGATAAGTTTTTAGCCTTTTCTTAAAAATATTTAGCGAGCTGGCTTCCCTGATATCTAAAGGTAGTTTGTTCCATAGGGCGTGATTGACAAAGGGTACATCCCTGAGAAGTATTGGTTTGATCCCTCTGACTGATAGGCTATTATATATAACATTAAAGCATTCATAAAAGCATTACTCTTCATTAGATTGATCCTGTGAGGTAGGGGTAAAATCTCTGAAATAGTTGCATATTGGCAAAATGTTTTCTTTATAGAAATATGGCAGAGATCCAGTTAAGAAAGGCTGCAGAATTGTAAGTGGTTTTCTTGGTAATCTACCCAAAAATGTCCCAAATTACCTGACTTCACCACACACTGGTCAGTCACTTGTAGAGCACTTTTGCACAATTGCATTTGAGAATTGTATGAAAGTTGCTCCATAAATTAAGTTTGATTGTTTGATTAAATGATTGAATACATACGAGCACAGAGCCAAAAAAACCTACACTGTTATTATGAAGTCAAAAATCGCTCTACTTCCGGTGTTCAGTTGTGTGACTTGATGCAGGTAAACACACGGCAGACTAAGGCACATATGGGATGACGTCATACCCGCTGCAGCACGTCAGTAAATAACAAGCTGGAGCACGCAACAGGTGAAAAGATTAAAGAGTGAGGTAATGCACACAGATCACATTTACTACAACAGAGCTTAACACTGAGTGCCACATGACAATTAGTTCATAAAGAGAAGAGTATCACTTGAGTGTTTACTTTTTACCCTTTTTAAACTTAGATGTAAACTAAAATCCGAGGAAAATAGGCTACAATATGTAAATTTATAATCCCAGGGATAAACTCACTGAACTATCCAGCCTAAACCCTGATGGAAAACTGGATAATCCTAGAGGAAGAGTTATTATAAAGACACATTTATTATCATGTAACAAGCCCACTTTTTTCATTCTCAAACAACTACTGTCAAACAACTGAGTCCAACTTTTAATATATTAATTTAGTCATTTTCCTTCATGGTATTTTAATAATTAATTGCATTTACAGCAGATTTAATAGGCTACAATATCCACGAATGTGAAAAACAACAACAAAAAAACTATTAAAACGTTTATAGTGTCCTTGGGTGTAAGTAAGACGTCAGATTTAGCTACAATTTACAGCATTTGAATGATATGCTCGAAACATAGACTGTCTAAAATGAATGAGTTAGACGCCGCCACAGTTTGTGAACCTTGCTTTGAAACCTCCAGTTTTGGCATTTAGACCGTCGAAATCTTTATGGAGCCAGAAGTGAAGAAGTGAAGCGACCATATATGGATGAGAGTGTGAAACGAGCCGGGGAGGAGCTCCCTGTTGGATACTACAGAGTTTAAACCACTTCCGTATAAGTTTCACATTTCAGATCTGGATAGACTCTACCTGCTTGCTTCGACCTAACTAGAAAGCAGGACTCAGTGTGAACGGCGATGAAAAGACTAGTTCCCTGACCGGGAATCGAACCCGGGCCGCGGCGGTGAGAGCGCCGAATCCTAACCACTAGACCACCAGGGACTATGAAGACACGAAAACATGTCTCAAAAATGACATACCACCATTACCATACTGCGTATTGAACTGTTTATAAAGTTGGTGCTTTAAAAAGCAAAAAGCTGCGTTGATTAGCAGTTATTATAGCAACAGCTGACTGTAGTACAGCACGCTGTAATTACAGTGAAAACAGAGGGTTAGGTTGGTGAGAAGAACTGGTGACTCAGCTCCTGGTTGCAGGGACTGGACATGATGTACAGTACATAACCTACCATCCTGTAAATGACTGTATACAGTATCTGTAAAGCAGGGGCTGCCCAACTGAAGACTATATGAAATAAACATATATTGGGATTACTCGAAATATCTGTTACTAAAAGTCTTTTACTAAATACCAAATACTAAATACTACTACAATTACTACTACTGCTACTACTACTAACTACTACTACTACTAATAATAATGATAACTACTAATATAAAACAACAGACAAGATATTTGATGATGGAAATCAGTTTTTTTTTAGCAATAAAATAAACCTACAAAGAAATCAGACTTAGATTGAAATGATAAAAGCAAATGGCAATTAAAATAGCCTAGATAAGAAGGATTAAACATAAATACAATCAAATAAATTATTAAATAAAATAAACCATGGAAATAAGACATTATAATCAGCTGCTTTCTGACTGTTTCAACAGCTTGGAGCATAAAATCTTAAAGAGGTTTCACCACCATGGACTGAGTACTTGAAAGGACACGAGGGACTGTACTGGTTCTTACACTGTGAGCATGTCAGACAAAAAGGCAAATAAAATGATTCTTAATCAATATAGAAATTGAAAGGCAATCAATGAATGGGCTGTAAAACAGATTTAATGTTTTCTCTACTTCTGGTTACAGTCAACACTCCAGAGTTCTGATTTAATTGTGACTGATTTCCAAATTTTGGGTCATCAGATGAGAGAACAAGTGCAGCTTTGGTGACAAACCCCACATGATTCCTTAAAGTTTAGTTTTTGGGACCCCTTCCTCTCTCTAAATCTAGACATACAGTAAATGCAGTCAGCTGAATCCAGTACATTTCTACTGTTAATGTCCACTCGATGTGTAGTATGCAGTGCCCCCTTTTCTCATTATTTCTTTCCACTGTGTGATTTTAGATTTTTTTGCCTCATTTACACTTTGATGTATTTCTACTTACGCATGTAATGTGTTTGTTCAGCCAGTAAAACATCTTTATCTGTAGTATTTCTAGCATACACTATCCCATGTGCTCGTGTTACACATTACATTTGTTTTATACTTACATCAGATTACAGTACATTTACTGCATGAATCAAGACAGTGGAGTGTTGTTCAGTTTAGTTATTTATTGGTTTAGTCTACAACACTTAAAGTTAAACATTAGCTTTCTTTGTTCTGTTACCAATTTCAGCAGTGTTATCAAGTTCATAAAAGGAGACATATAGTAGAACACCCCTCCACCTGTAAACACTGATGTGGAATATTGGTGAAGCCAGTGATTTTATTTTTTATTATTCTAAATATGAAAAGAAAATCAAACCATTTTAACATTTCTGCTCATCCCTTTTTGACCATGAAAAAGAAAAACAGCTCATATTTCAATTTAATCTTTTGTCTTTTAAATCAAAAATCTAATAACCACCCATTTTTTTTGTTTTTCAATACTCGTTCCTGAAAAGAAAATTTAATGACCAAAAGATACACGGACCAGCATGGCAGCATTAGACCCATTTGTGCCCGTTAGTGAAAAACTCATCATACTTATTAATTGTCATATATCCCGAGTCAAATGTAATATTTTCTGGCAAATTCAGTTAAGTTTTTCAGATGGGGATGCTGAGCAAGTCTGACGCAGGTAATATAATTTTACCAGTAGATGGTGCTACAAGATTTAAATAATTGCTGGTGGTACTGAACCTGAAATGTATTAACCTGTTTGGTAACTTGTGTCATATTTCACATCATGAACTCGCCTCCATTTTTAAAAGCTGGGCCATGTATGCCTAATTTTCTCACTTAAGACTAATCATAGGCTATGTTTAGTGAAAGTAGATTGATAGATAGTCTTGTTTCTGTAATAGTATTCTAACTGAATTTATCTAATGTTAAAAATCACCTCCAGACATGTTTTACTCTACTTGAATAATAATTTGCCTGAGCCAGTTTTTCCACAAAAAGTTAATTCAATGTTTTAGAGCCAGCAGATATAAAAGTAATCGTTTCAAACTCTCATTTGTCCCCTCATCCATAACACTCCTAAACAAACTGCCCCAGTCATAGCATCCCCTGTGTAGCACAGTTCTTTTATTTTCCTATTCTCATCTTTTCTATTTAAAAAAACCTTTTTATCTCGTATCTTTTATCTTTTTACCTTGATTTTTGAACCATTTTAACTAGTACTTATTACCCCCTGCTCTTAGATTATCATATTGGCACTTTTAGCCCAAGACAAATTTCCTTCGGGACAATAAAGTTCATCTAATCTAATCTAATAAACTTCATGAAAGTATTTTAAAGGTGTTCCTAATAAAGAGAGCAGTGAGTGTATAACATTGTGCACAGTTGTCAAACATCCAGCTGAAAGTACAAGAGGAAAAACATATTTTAGAGTGGAGAGCGGGACTATTTGTGACTGACATTAATTGAAACCAATCAGAGGTGTGCTCACTCAGATATGACGATAGTAGCCAATGATAAGGCCTGACTGAGATAAAGTGGGCGTATCTCTCCTGAACAGCTGGTGGGGGCTTGTGTGAGGGGCTCGAGACGAGCGGTTGGTTGATGGAGGAAACAACAACAAGCTAGGCATCATGAGGGTCTTTGAAACACTGCTCTGGGCCGCTTTTCTCATCCACAAGGTGAGAGAGACCGTGTGTATTTCCTCGAAAACGGTTCCTCTTTGCGTTTATGTCGCATACGGACACGTGGTTGACAAAAACAGATGCGGTGTTTTTCCTCAGCCGTGTTCCGGGATTTGTTTTAGCTCGGATGCTACCAGCGTTAGCTTGCGGAGATCACCGTGGGCCCTGGAAACACACACATCACTCACCTCTCCGCGGAGACTAACACTAACCAAGCGGCTTTTAAACCAGCACACGGTTCACGGGAGAAGACAATGGCAGAGACCAAGTTAAAATCGTTAAACGTTTGCTAGAGAGCCTGAAAGACTTGAGAGGAAAATATTTCACATATGATTTTACTGCCAAATATATTAAATCCAGCTGTGTTAAAGAAGAGCTAGACCTGAACGTATCCTCTTCTATGTCCGTATGGAAAATGTAATAGGTAACAGATTAATAGTTACACTATTTAAAATGAAATAAGTAATGTAACTATTTCAATTACTTCATCAAAGTAATGTAACTTATTACATTTGATTACTTTTCTAATGAATGTTTCAATTGTTAAGTGTACCTAAATCTACCACCTAATCTACACCAAAATCTAAGTTCAGGTGTTTTTCATGGATACTGACATGATGTATAAGGGAGATTATTTCTTATAAAGTGAGATTTATCTCTCATTTGAAGATGTATTCATTAGTTTGTGTAGATTTTGGAATATAAAATAAAGAAAAAAAAAGTCAAAAGTCTGGTATGGGTTTATAATTGGCACTGTGACACTATTTAAGCCCACATCATGATTTATTTAGAAAATTAAAAAAATATATGTATTGATTGATGTATGATAAAAATCCTCCTCATTACACAGTTTTGCAACTAGTTCCTCCCCAACATGGCGCATGACACTAACCATTAGAAATGTCTTCACTTTAAAAATAGATAACACAAAACAGGCTTTTAAAACCAGGTTTTGATCTAACATGAGGCATTGTAGTATTATTTTTATTAATTGCACAGTTCATATACAGTTAACGCTAGGAACATTTGCACATTCTTAGTTAATATATTGTATATTTCATTTTACCATCTTCAATCTAACATTAAACGTCTGACTCTCTCGGCTCTCCTGACTGTGTGTTACATGAAATCACTGAGTCTGTCATCTATAAACATTTCATGGATGTTCGCAGGTGGTGGGAGAGTATGGCATGGCCCACTTCAGTGACAAGGACAAAAGCAAAGGAAAGGATTACTGCATCTTCTTCAACTCGCAGTGGGCACGTCTACCTCAGGACCTCAACAAGGCTGTAAGTCACAAGAGGGGTAACCAATGCAATGCTGCTTGTCTCTAAAAATCAAGTCCAGATTCAAGTCTAAGAGTCTCAGATAAAGGTTTAGGTTTCAGTCCAGTCACCAATTTAACGATGATCTTAATAATCTTCAGACCATGTGACCAGAACTAACAAGATATTAATGCTTATCTTCCCTCACGTTTAAGTCGCTTCGGATAAAAACAAACTACATTTTCACAGTGATGGTTTTACCGCACTTGATTTTGGACAGCACTGGAATATCAACTCGCAACAGAAAGATTATCCACTTTTTCTCAGCATTTTGATAAAAACACTTAAAAAAAAAAGATTCAAAGTGCAAAGAACAACGTGGCTAAACTACTCAGCAGGTAGTGATATGTTAATGATCAATAAAATCCTTGTCAGGAAGTCTTGTACAGGAGGCTGAAATTTGATCTCCTGTTAGTTCCTTCTTGCTTTCTGGGCCGACTGCAAACATTAAAGACCTTTATGACCGATCAGAATATTATGAGTCGCAGTAATCTGCTCATGAGGAAAAACATGCAGGGTTTACATTTTCCTAATTGTTAGCAGATAAAAAATTTTTTTTGGATGTAATTAATCATTAGAGACATATTTCACCACATTAGAGGCACATTTCAGCATAGGGAAGACATCATGTCATACGTCTGTTATCAAGAGCCAAACAGCATCACCTATGACTCCAGTCTTTTAGTGGTGAGAGGATCTTTATGACAGAGATGGTCTAGACCATTTCCTCTGGCTTGAAAAAATAATACTATCCAGTCTATTAAGAATAAAGCACCAAGTAACAGCTGTCATTTGTATATTTATTTCGTATTTACACATTGTATGTATCATCATTTCCTCCTCCTCTGGTTAACATGGCAACAAAACTTTGTGTGTGTCTTGCAGTCACGTCTGCAGATTTACGACCTCACAACATCGGTCTTATGCTCACCCTCTGATGTCCCAGAGGGAGGCTTCCCAAATCGTATCCCCATGGTAATGAGGGGCAACTGCACTTTCTATGAAAAGGTCCGACTGGCCCAGATTAATGGTGCCAAAGGCCTGCTCATTGTCAGCAAGGACAGACTGGTAAGCCTGGTAAACTTTATAGTGTATCAAGATTAGATTCATTTTGACACCTCACCAAACAGAGCACATGTTTATGTTTATGTTTTGTTTTTTAATTACAGACGCCACCAGCAGGAAACAAGACTCAGTATGAGGAGATCGACATCCCCGTAGCTCTGCTCAGCTACTCTGACATGCTGGACATTAGCAAGGTGAAATCCACCAGACAAACTTGTAGGGTCTATCAGTTTAATCCTCCTTTTCACAGCAGCTAGTAAAGCAGACAAACAAAAAAGTGCTAAACGTTAACAGTGATATATGTTTGATTTGGTTTTACAAATAGTTTTCTAGTTTACCCAGACCTCAGCTGATACTGTTTGAAACTTTTCCAGACCTTTGGTAAAGGAAGACTGGTTGCCATGTATGCACCCAATGAGCCAGTGTTGGACTACAACATGGTGATCATCTTCTTGATGGCAGTGGGAACAGTCGCCATTGGAGGTTACTGGGCCGGCAGCAGAGACAGTAAGAAGTAAGTGGATAACGGAGAGATGGAGTTGGAAACGGGTATCCAATGTGGGAAAGGACTACATAGTTTTGAATGCTCATATCTCTTTGAGTGTAACTTTATATAGAGAAATAACTTAAGATAAAGTCATGGTAAGTGCTCGTCATTGATGATGCAGGTTGTAGCTTACAGACTTTGTACTTTCCACTACATCACATAATTACAGAATAAAGTTTCCATCTACCATGCCTTTAGTCTCGACTGCTAAATTTAAATCAAAGTTAATTTATCAGAGGAGTCATCTCTGGGGGAAGATTTGTCCCAGTGTTCTTGGCAGAGAAGTCCAGTGTATGATTGCTCAGTTTTTCTCTTGGATGAGCATGTATGCTTCTCTTTTTCAAACTAAGCAGTGTTCATTGTAGCGCCGCAACTGCACTAAAGGGCAGTGTTGTTTATTTGAGGCTGTATAAGTGACTCACTGGCTTAAGCCAATCCAAGCCCCTCTTCTGATAGAGTTGCCAAGGTGACTAAGGACAACATCAGACGGGGTCTCTGACGCACAGGACCGCAGGGAAAAAACTGACTGCATTTCTCAAGAATATTTAGTTTAATAAGCTTGACACAAGCAGATCAGAGTCAGAAAACTTGTCTGTTATCAGGCAATGGATGAGTGTGCAGAGGTGCTGATCCATAGTCTGTCGAGTTATGAACGTGATCCCAAGTGATGCAAATAAGACTCGTCATGTTAGCGGGACCTTCTGACTGTCCTTTCTCCTCCTGCAGGCGCTACATGAAGCACAAGAGGGACGACGGTGCAGAGAAGCAGGATGAGGAGACCGTAGATGTCACACCCATCATGATCTGTGTGTTCGTGGTCATGTGCTGCAGCATGCTGGTGCTACTCTACTTTTTCTACGACCGTCTGGGTACGACAGATACACGAGTTCACGTCACTGCTCTGAACAAACACAATTATGATAAGTTTTGGGGAAAAGGCTCTTCGGTCAGATCTGGTGTGACCAAGAGATTAATAGTACTTTCAATCCTGTTTGCTCACTGTTTATTGCTGCTATGGAGATGGTTACCCTCAAAAGCCAGGGTTAAACTTCTTCTGTCTCTCGTTGCAGTCTGGTTTGACTCAACAAGCTTTTGCTCAGATAAGATGTAATTTCAGAAAACAACTGACAAAGTATTCATTGACTGAAACATTGGCACAAAACTGGATTGGATGACTGGACTGCTCTTAAGGCTGAAATTTTTCTTTGATTTTAAAGAATTTTCAAAATGAGATTAACATAGTGGCTGTTTTGGAAACATCACCAACTTTTCTCCCAACACATTCTCTGATATTGGTTTCTAAATAAAGAGAAAGAGAGAAGAAACACAGCTGCAGAATTGACCTTAATTTCATATGTACAACACCTCTGTAAAATGATTGTTGACAAGACTTTGGAGTCTTTTGGAGGTGGTATGTCATGTAACACTGCCCACAGTATGTGTCATGTGCGCTCAAGCTGTTGGGAATCAGGATTTAGGATCAGAGGACTGTTGATTAAAAGCCCACACAGGCTGAGCAAATCCTGGTTAACAAAGTGAGTTAAAATACCTCCATCTTCCTCCTCTGTAATCTCAATATTGCTCGAAGCTACAGTAGAAACTTGATCCTCATTTCCTGCTCAGCGTCTAGTATTACAAGGCTTTAGATGCATGTTGCAGATGGGAATGTGCGAAGCAAAACAAAGCTGAAAAAGAGCTCTGATAACATTTCACTGATAAATAGATTAAGACACCGATAGCTGCTTTTAGACTGTTGAACATCTCTGAGAAACAGCTGTAAATTCACTCCAACACCCCATACTAGACAATGTTATAATAATGTGATTACATGTAACAATATTCACTAATTTCCTGCCTGTTTCTGCTGTTCCTTCACATTTTAGCAATTTGGGTCATATTCATCTTCTGCCTAGCCTCCTCTGTCGGCCTCTACAGCTGTCTGTGGCCTTTTGTCAGGAGACTCCCGTTCTGCAAGTGCAGGTACGAGACCGTTGACATCAGTGAGGTATCATAATGCATGCTGCCAAGATGTCAGTTGTCACCATGCAACTCTCCATGTAGCTGCATACGTTTTGAAAGCTTAATCTACAAATGTACTCAGTCCTACACCTAATAAACTGCTGTTCTTTTTATATATACATACCGTATATGTAGACCACTTTCGGACCCTACTGTGTATATATATATACCAGTTGTAGCCTTTTTTATTGAATGAAAATGTCTTCATTGTCCATCTTGTGACCACAGGATCCCGGAGAATAACCTGCCATACTTGCACAAGCGGCCGCAGATCCGCATGTTGCTCCTGTCGGCCCTCTGCATCGGTGTAAGCATCACTTGGATGGTGTTTCGCAACGAAGACCAGTGAGTGTGAAGATAAAACTTGTGTCCGATCCACATACATGTACACATACACAGTTCAGCTGGAGATCTTTGTTCAGGAAGTGTTGTTTACATGTAAATGACTACTTCTAAATTGCACTAACTAATCCAGTTTTTGCTCTTATTCCGAAAAAGATCATTATTCCTACTAATGAAAAGTAATATAAGACTAATATTTCAGGGTTTCTCTCTGCCCCAGTGGGAACCAGAATCACAAGATCTCAGCAGGCAGTAAAGTAAACTGGCAAAAAATGAGTGAGCTGCTGATATCAATATGACTGATCGTATAGATTTATAGTTACAGGCACACATCCAATACCAAGGTTGTCCTACGATGTTTACTTCACTTCTGAATGTTTTTGGTGCATCACACCGTGTCGTCACCATTGGTCCATGGTTCCATGGCTCCATGTCAGGATAGTAACCAATCCCCTTTGTCACAGTTGTAGAGAAGGCATGCTCTGTTTTTCCAGCCCGCCCTGAACAGCTCTCCACTTTCCTCTGTCTTCCTTCCCGCTCCAGCATATGTCATTTTGCCTGCGCAGGGGTGCGTTACACAACCAGCCCGTCATGCATCTCTGTGCCAGCCCTGCAAACCATTGGCTAGTTGATTTGTTTGCAATGCACAGAGTTGATCGTAGAGAGGCAAGAAGCCGTGTGTCGCACTGTATACTGCATACAAATAATATCAGCTATATCCCACACACCTTAACTGGATAATGTGGTTTATATGACCCGTATCAAATTTGAAATATTGCTATATTGGAATAATAGGGTAAAATTAGTGTGCATGAAAAAGTAGTCAGTTAGTAGTAGTGTGTGAGTTAATAGATTCTTGTTGTCACACAGAAGCGATCCCGCCATCCTTTTTGTCTGAGTAACTGTGTTGTCACAATACATGATTATATAATAGAAAGGAACAAAATGTTGATCTGATAATAACAATATGTTGAGAGTACAGGAATCATTTTATAGTGAGAGTTAATCCTGTATCAACGGCAAACTTTTCTGTCTAATGTCCTGGAATATATTTATTATCATTGAGGTTTCATGTGCAAAAGTCCTGAAAATATTAAAAATGTGAAACTAGAAATTTTCTGCATTTAAAATGATTAATAACAGATGAAGCGACATAATGGTGACATTGTTCCCTTGGTGTGTGATAACATGTCAGAGGTTCAGTATGTGATGATGGTGGTGCTGAGTCTGTGTGTGTCTGTGTGTGTGTGTCTGTGTGTGTGTCTGTGTCTGTGTGTGGGCTGACTAACACTCTTGTTACGTGTTCTCCAGGTGGGCGTGGGTGTTACAGGACGCCCTGGGGATCGCCTTCTGTCTCTACATGCTCAAAACAGTCAGACTGCCCACATTTAAGGTGGGTTGTGACTCTCATAGATTTGAACTATAATAAAGTGGAGAATATTTTTTTTTATAGGTTTTAATTGTGTTTTTTCTCTTTTCAGGCTTGCACTTTACTGCTGGTGGTCCTTTTTGTCTATGATGTTTTCTTTGTATTTATTACACCCTTCTTTACAAAGGTACGTTCAAAGGGCTTGGCGTGATAGTTTTGGATCCCTTAGTTAGGCCAGCTGAAACTTCCACACATCTTCTACTACGTTTAATTTATCAAATATTAGAAGTTCAAAGAGTCAAAAAGAGTGACACTGACAGAGTTCAATGCTAATATAGATTTACTTTGTATAAAACCATATATAAGCAAACTGAGGCTGGTCCATGGAGCAGGCACTAAAGTTAAAGTCCAAAATAAATTTTTACATGCTTTTATACCTTTTCCTTCATCCCACTAAGCTGGGACTTTATCCTTGGGTGCTTTCTTATTTCCATATATCTGGAAATTTTGACCCTTAATTATCATTCACCCAAAACTGCCTAGACTGACCACTAATGTGCCAGTGGGACATTCTTTGTTGTTGGACACCATTATTTACAAGCTAATCCTTAAGGTAACTAATGAAATGATGGAGCATAGTGGAGAGCTTTGATTTTCAACTTCATGCTCAGTGATCCACAGATTATATTCATCTGATTACATCTATCACAAATGGTTGCCCTTTCCTGTTGGTCTGCTTCCAGCAGACATAGAAGTGATTTAGAAATACTCCCTACATCTCTTTGATGTTGGGAGTTATGGTCATCAGGGTTTCATCAGATTTCTGTGTGGATGTTTTATTTTCTGCAGCAAATACTTAGTAAGTATAAAGCATCACGTAGTGTTTCCTTCCTGCTCTTACAGTGACCTCTGACTTATAATGTGCAGAAATACTCGTGTAATTATTACTTACTGTCATATTTGCTTACAGAGTACTTTGAGTGATTACTAAAAATCCTCCCACAGACTTCTGTTTGACTCAGATTAGCAGTCTCAGTTTATGTTACTCATGGCCTTTTCTTCACAGAGTGGGGAAAGTATAATGGTGGAGGTAGCGGCTGGTCCCTCTGACTCCTCCACACATGAAAAGGTCAGTTTGTTTCCATATTCTACAACTCCCTGTGTGTTGAGTGGAGTTTAGTCTTATCACCGAAACAACGCTCCTGTCAGTTCGGAGGAAAAGCAGCTGATAAGTAACACTGCTGTTTGTGTCCGCTTCAGCTTCCCATGGTGCTCAAAGTGCCAAGGTTAAACTCCTCTCCCCTGGCTCTGTGTGATCGGCCGTTCTCCCTCCTGGGCTTCGGCGATGTCTTAGTACCAGGTAATTAACTGTGTCATGACACCACAAGTAACTCAAACTCCTCAGAGCTCATAATGCGGTCACAACCAGAAATTATTTAACCATCATTGACCACAGTTGCAGAAAAAAATCTAAGTGGTCGCCGTGTCAGCAGAGAACTGCCCGACACTGCATATTTGCTGCTTTAAGAGAGCACATTACAAGATTTAGTTTCCACAAATTATTGCATGTCTTTTCTCACAATTCATTTTACTTTGTGAAACATTTAATTTCATTTAGCTTATCATGTGTATTAGAAAATATCCAATCTTATTATCAGTGATATTAAGTGCAGTGAAAACTATGATCTGCTACAGTGCCTGAGTGTGATGACACACAGCTGAATACAGAGTCTGTCCTTGTTGATTTGATCTTTTCTTTGTTTTCCTCCTCAGGTCTGCTAGTGGCGTACTGCCACAGATTTGACATTTTAACACAAACCTCCAGGATCTACTTTGTGGCATGTACAATCGGTACGTATGTGTGCATGGGGTCTGGGGAGGGTTATAAATGCATGAACAAGAATGACAGGCTGCATGATCTCAGACATGACTGGACTTTGACTGTCTCTTTATCCTGTCTCGTGTTTAGCTTACGGCATCGGCCTGCTCATCACGTTCGTGGCTCTGGCCATGATGCAAATGGGTCAGCCGGCACTGCTCTACCTGGTGCCTTGCACTCTGCTCACCAGCCTCGCTGTAGCGCTGTGGCGCAGGGAGTTGCCCCAGTTCTGGACTGGAAGTGGATTTGTGGTGAATACCAGTTTGATATGACTGCCTACTGCGGAAGAACAAAAAAAGACTTTAAAAAAAAATGCAACAAAAAGAAAAAAAAAATCTAATGTTAAATATCATGCAGAGTAAAGTAGAATTTCAAGTTGAGTAACCCCTTTAAATTATTCCATCCGTTGCAACTGCCTTTTTCTGTTTTACTGTCCTCCCTCCCATCGCTGCTCCTTGCCCTTTATTTTACTGTGGGTGTGCTCTAGTCTGCTGCTACGGGCTCAGCTGTCTGTGAATGTCACTGCAGGTACTCTATCAGGGCTTGCTACCTCACACTCTACCATTTAAACATCCTGATCCTACTTACGGTTCTTTTTTTGTTTGTTTTTCCCTGCACACATCAGTGATAGACTAGTGATCATGTAGTGGAGTGGGTAACTATAGTGAGAGCCGTCATTGGTGGTGTAGATTAGCTCATGTTATTGGTTAGCATGTGTTTTCTGTGTATTTGGATGAAACTCAAAGACAGTTGTGGGATTGTCTTTGGATGCTTTCCCTTCCTTTATGCATATCTAGTACTTTTCTCTTTCTGCATACAGGAATACCTCTGACAACAACATGAAGCTACTTTTAATTGGGTTAAATTGTTAAAATTGTTGAAAACACAAGCAAAGACGCCATTTAGTCCTTTTTAGCCTCAAATCTACTTGTGGACAGAGGGATGACTGTATATTTTGGTTCTGTTTGTTTTCTCTTCAGCTCTTGTTAACTTTAATGTTTGTTTTCAGTCTGATATAATTAAGTCTCATATAGTTTTTTTGTTTTTTTTTGTCCCTTGCAGCCTGCCATAGCACTTGCACCGATCAACTGTACACAAACGGCAGCACCACAGACACAAGGGCCCTCAACCAAACCGGAGCCACAAACCACAGAAGCCACCAATCAGAGCGGAGACTCGCCCCGGCGCTCACCTCAGGAAACGCCCTCAGCTGAGAAACAGGACGAGGAAAACAAATCCAACTGAAAGGACTTCTAGTACGGCATTCCCCCCCATTTCATTTCATGTTTTTATTTGTTGTAAAAAAAAAAAATTCTACATTCTGTTTCAGTCGATGGACATTTTTAATGTGCACTTGGTTGTGAAGGGAAGAGCTAAGGAGATCTGCGCTCTACATGGCTGGCTCAGCGGGGCACCGGGATCAGACTCACCAGGTTGAAGCACTGAAACTGAAAAACACACTAAAAGTATAAAACCTGCACAGAAGCCTCCAAACACTCGTCTACTAACATACAATCTGAACCGCCTGTAAAGGGAAATGAAAAGCCAAATCTGAAAACTACAAACACTAAATTCTCCCACTACTTCCAATGGGAGGCTTTTGAAAAGCCCTGAAGGCCCGATCACACCAGCATCTAAAACAACAGTAAAATAAATTCATTTAAATGGAATTGCTGTACTCAAAATTAGCTCGTGGGTGGTGAAGTAAATCTGTGCAACTTTTTTGCATCAAGTTGAACTTTGATGAACTCTGATGTGCACATATGCAGCGTTGGCCAATAGCTAGCCATCTTGACTGTGTCCTTTTGTGACCTTTAGTGAGAACAGAGTGTCAATGTGGAGGAGTTATCGTAACTCATTAGCTGTGTTGCATCATCCGTGTTTATTTAACCACTTCTGTCAGAGTATAAACTGCTCCACGGTTTATATTCCAGAGCAAGAATGGTTGACAGAAAGTTATGAAATAGATAAATATGTTTCAACTGTATGGAATATACTTTACCATTGGCTTATGTCTTATCTCAGTAACTCTTTGAGGGAAATATTCAGTCCGTACTACAAAATGTCAGAGGAGACTAAAAACAAACCAGAAACTCAGTGAGCGACTGGGTCTGACTGACATGTCAGCAGCTGGCTAACTCTTCAGCTACAGTAGTGTAGCAACTAGCTCAAGTATTTCCTTTGTCACCAAGCTTCCAAAAAAGCATATTTCACAAAGACTCACTACCTTATTTTGTTGTGCCACTTTCTGGTGTGACTGGGCCTTAAAGGTTTAAGTATGCTTGAAACAATCTTGCTTTTAAAAAATGTGTTGAACGACCATGTTTAAAGGCAAAAAATGGTTTCATGGCTGTTCTTAATGCTTGAGGAAAGAGTGAAAAGCCTGATGTCATAGTGGGGATGATACACACACACACACACACCTAGTACACTAAATTCAGATGTCTGAAAGGGATGTGTGTGGGGGGGGGTTTCAAGCGCTTTGTTTAAAGCGTACTGAGGCCTTATTTTCCAAAGCACACATACACACACGCACACTACAGAAGAAGCCATTTTATATTTTGACACTGGTGTGTTAATAAAAGTACAGCAGTGATGGTTTCATACCCTTTAAAACGCGGAGCTATCACGGTTGTTGACTGAGCCAAACCTATTACATATTTTAGTTTTTTTAAACTGAAGCATTTGTTGACATTGTCCCTGATTTTTGCTTATTTTATTTTTTTTGCATGCTATGATTTAGATTTCACCCTCATAAAAAACAGGTGTATAATCTATAGTACAGACTTTTTATTGATGGAGCAACAGTTAAAACTTGGGCCTCCTTTCAGTTATTCATATTGTCTTAAATAGTTTTGGCCTTACTGTGTTCATGTTGAGAGTCGAATGTGTCACGTATGGAATATTACAAGTACTGTACTTCAAAGATGTGCTGAAGTTTGTATGAGCCGAGTATCGACTGATAGGTGTGACCAATGTTATTAGTGTTTATGAAGCATTTGCACAATATTTTTATTTTATTTTATTTTATGGACTGACGGACGTTGTTTGGTTCATGTCTGCATATGTTAATGTTCGAGATTTAAAGACACGGAAGCCGAGGTATGAATATATCATCAAATAATCCTCCTGCTTTAGTTCTCCATTCCTGACCTGAGGGTCATCTTCAACATCACTCTGTATATCAGCATAGATATATTTCTTATTCAGTTACAATGCCTATTAACCAACTTCAGCATTTCTATGTAAGAATTGAATCAAAAAGTGAAAAAACCAACATATTTGCTAAGGAGTCAGAGGTCGAATGGGTATAGCTCAGTTATCTGGATGTGTGCCCTTGCTGATTGGACAGCACAGTGTTTTCCAGGACATGAGAGTATTCATTCACCAGTATAGTTTGATGTCACCAAGTGGTTTTTAATGCCTCTGTTGAGGACTACGTATAATAAAGAAACATTGTATTTAAGATTTGGTGTATTTCTTTCATTAAGTATCTGTTTTAAAGTACCACAGACAAGTGTGTTGTTAACCACTTCACCAAATTTGAATGATTAAAAAATCACCAAATACACAATTAGGCTTCAAAGTTGTGTAAAAATCTGCCTCTGTCTCTGCTCCCAAACGCTGTGGGCGTGCACGCCCCCTACCAAGTGTCACCTGTCAATCAAAGTCACCACCTCTACCCGAAACATGGATGCTACATCTGATAGCTTTCTGCTGCTAGCTCAGCTGCTAGCCCAGCGGCTAGCTCGTCGGCTAACTGTAGACTATAGTAGTAGTAGTGTGCTGAATGTATTTATACTGCTACAGCAGCAGGGGCAGGTTTATGCCACGCAGCAGTGATTTTCAGACCTGCCCACAAAATCCTGAACACAGAAATTTTGAAAGACAGTTTGTGAAGCCTAGCTCTACAATTCAAATCTAAATGGTTGAAATGCTTTTTACACATTTTTGAGAAATACATTTATTTATTTAAGATGCTGCCCCGTGTCAGATCTGAATGTGTCTTTTCATTGCAGTCTGACAAAGAGCCTGTTGTCACTTCGGCTCAGTCACTCGAGCTAGAGGTCTGTTTGAGTTTCTGTTTATTCTCAATCACTTATCTGATTAAGTATCACCACGTCTGGTGGCTCCGTATGCACAAAAAGCCATATAGCAGTCTAAATGTATTTTTTAAAATTTTGAAAGATATTGATTTGACTCATTTGGAAAGCAGAAACATCAAATTAGCTTTAAAAAAGACATGTTGGCACAGAGCAGATGATGTAAATGATTACAGAAAAAAACAACAACCATGTCTTATTTCTTCATTTAGGCACCTGACTGGTGTTTTAGGGCAGACATCCAACATCCAATTTTATCACAAATCTTTTCCAAAAACAACTTACAGATAAGATCATTCTTGTGCTGCTGTTTAAAACCAGACCAAGTAATGTTTGAAGAAAAGATATACTGTATAAACACTAAATGAGGCCATGTTTAAGTGAACACAGTCAGGGTTTTTTGCTGTTTCAGCCTCACCTGGTCTGTTATCATCAGCAAAGCGTGCTCGTCTTCTACGCTTATGAATATTCTTGTGTTACTGCTGTGCTACCATTAACATGTCTGTCACTTTAGCAAAGAGTCTCACTTAACCGCCATCTGTATAAAACAGGAGATACAAAGGAGAAGACCAGCAAGTAAAGCCACACAGAAGGAGAAAAACATAAACCACCCTTAAGGTTTTCTTCAGCCAAAGTGACCACAAAGGAATCTCAGAGCTGTAAAATATTTTTATTCCATAACTCATCAGCCGGAGTTTGGAAGCTCAGCAGATGTTTTACATGAAGAAACTGTTGGTTGCATTGTTACAAATGATTAAAACAGTCAGTGTACACATTAAAACAATTCTTCTGTTGAGCATTGATGTTAGCAGTCTAGAGCAAAACAGGAGGTGCTCCTTATGTGAGGAAGTCTTTACAAAGCAAACTCTAGTTTCTCCAACATAAAATACTACTGTAGGATTTGATAATAATTACAATAGCAGGTCCACAGTATAAAGTTCAGTGTTATTTGTGACAAAATGATACTTGACATTTCAGCATCTTAATTCTAAAGGCTTCCTCAAGCTGTTTATCATTCGTTAAATTATTAGAGAGAAAGCTTCAGAGTTAAGACAGAGTGCTTAACTGTTACAACCTACTTTCATTAAAAATTAAAAATGATTAAGAATCCAAAAAACTCTTTGGCAAGGCACGAGCAACAATTCTTTAAAATCTTTTATCATTTTCTCCACTGTGCAAATGGGTCCAGCTTTGTGCTTTAAAAAAAAAACAAAAAAAACATTATCATATAAAAAATGTCCATAATTTCTTTTCTTCTTTTTTTCAGTTCAGCAGATTCAGCTGGTTTCTTTCTTTCCGGTGATAAAGTTTAGTTAAAGTGAATGGCGTGTTCATGCTGGACACACACGGACAACATGAAGACAAAGTCTTCTAACAGCTCCATCAGTCTGTCCATGTGTGTGTGTCCGTGTAAGTCTTTATTCTGGACAAGGTGTTTGACTTTAAAGAAATATTACCTTCTCTTTTCCCGTTTTGAGAATTTCTTTGGGAAATGGAGGCGGTGGAGGTGGTGGAGCGTCGCTGTTGCTCCTTTTGTGTGTGCTGAAGGACTGAGACATTTTCACACTGTGGGCAGATCCTGGTGGCTTGAAGGCATCTGGAGCGGGAATGAAAAAAAAATTAAATTAAAGTGGTGCTACAGGGGAGTAAACATAATTATAGCAACTTGATGATAATAAATCATCTAAGCTGATACTGAGGTGTACTGGCAGAGGAGAAAGTTATAATGATCTTCTGAGTGTTTAAAATGTATCTACAAGTGCATTTGTACATATTAAAGCTACACATATTAGTCAATTAATCAACTGGCAGAAAATTAATTGGTAACCACATCTGCTGTAGAGTACAAACCTGTCCAGCCACCTTAAAAGTCTGCAGGTGTTACGGTGTGACACTCCTTTAAAACAAATATTTAAGGTGGAATATTGTCATTTTAATTCACATGTGATGCCTTCATGACTGACTGTTTGTACCTGACTGGTAGATTCTTTGAGGACTGGCAGTCCTTGTGGCTCGCAGACTGCCTCCTTCTTTCCCCGTCACTCGGATGGGCAGCACCTGGTTCACGTCTATAGAGGCTGGATGCAGATGGGCTTTGGTCAATATTGGGGGCTCATATTCTGTTCTAACAGCTGCCCTGCCGCTGATGAAAACTATTTACTCAAATATATATCCACGTGCACCCAAAAACTTCACCAAGAAATACAGAAGTTAGGCTGACTTTTAACCCTAACCCTAAACTGATGTATTGAAAAATGCAGATCCAGTGTTAACAGGTCTGTGTCCTGACCTGCGCTGTGTGTTCTCTGGTGTGACCCCTTTGTCTTGACTTTCTCCTTGCCCTTAGACAGAGTGGCTAGCTTTGTGGGGATCTTCTGCTGCACAGGTGCAGGTTTGTAGTCCTGGTTGGTGGTGCTGATGAGGTGGACGGGTAGCTCAGGCTTGACTGGCAGGGGGCTGATGCTCTCCTTGCGCGGTGGAACCTTTGGAGGAGTTTCTTCGGGATCAGACTGGATGCTGGGCAAGACCAGGGTCTTTGGGGTCAGAGTCCGACCTCCGTTAATGATGCTTCCCCTGAACGACTGGTAACTGGAGAGACCTGGGTACTGGAGAGACATACATACATACATACATAATAATTTAAAAACTCAAATTTTGAGCCAAAAAATGTGTATCAACAAGTTTTAGTTTCAGTGTTATATAAATTAAAATAAGTGAGTATGTTAATTCAAGAATATTTGCATCAAATTGCTCTCAATGTCTGTAGCCTGTACACGTGGATCAAACAGTATAATACTTAAAATTCAAACTCTGTTGATTCATGGAGTTAAAATAAACTAAAATATACCTGTGAAAATGAATACTGACTCTAGTGCTTGAATCTTTCAGATTAAGTATATTATGGGAGTTCTCTCTCTGTATTCTTTGATTTTCCCATATTTGTCTTAGAGTTGTTTAAAATACACTGTAAATTAAACACTATAATCCAGTTCCTCATCAAAAGATGACGTCATGATGAAATCAAGGCTGAAGACCAAGTTACTTCTGATCATCTTGTTTTGTTGCATGAAACTGTTGACAACACTCCCAGATTAGATTATAATTTATGATGAAAAACGATGTCGAAATCTAAAATAAAAACACAATAATAATGGAAATAATACTGATAAATATCTTAGCTCTTTTCTCACATGTGTGGGGTCGTCATAGTTGGCTTGTGCCTGGCTAATGTGGCTCATGTACTTCTTTATCTTCTCCTGCTGCTGTTCTAGACGGTCCTTCTCCTGAGACACCCGTTCACCTTCCTTCTCCACCAATTTTGTGGACTCCCTCAGCCGCTCCAGGTTCTGCTGGTAGGTTTCCTGCTGCCTCCCCAGCTCTGCCTTCTCCTCATTGAGCTTCTCCTCCCATTTCCTGCATTCCTCCTCCCTCTCTTTCAGTTGAGCCTCTAGGCGCTCGATCTGGATGCTCTGCCGGTCCCTCTCCTTCTCCCATCGCTGCTGCTCTTCACGGTGCTGGGCCTGCAGCTTGTGCAAGTTGGCGAGCTCCTCCTTTTGCTTCTCCAGGTTGCGCTGCTTCTCCTGTTCAAACAGCACGTTGCTGTGCGGACGGGCTGGCTTGTTTTTTAACTGGAAAGTGCGATGCAGCTCAATCTGGCTGTCCTGCTGGGCGATGATGGCCTGCAAGTTCAGAGCGAAACTAAATTATTTGACCATGACAATTATCTCAAACACACAACCATGTAAACTATTAGGAAACATACTGCTTTAATACAGATTTCAGAGCAGTTTATGCTATCTTACTTGTAAGCTGTACAGCCTCTGTGCGAGTAGTATCACCCTGTCACACACCTGCAGACAAAAATAACAATGCAAACCAAAAGAATTGCAGAGCAGATTTGTATATTTCTGTATAATTGAACACAGATGGAAAAAGCAAACAATTAATTTTAGAAGTGTTACCTCTGCCTCAGGGACATATCCAGATGTTGGATTGCAGTTTGGCATCTCTTTGTCTTCATCAGCCTTGAAGTGAAACAGCACAAGCGATATAAATACTTCATATTTTTTATTTACCACACTGAAGCGAGGTTTAGATCTTTGTCTCACTCACAGACTGCTCCTGGCTCTCAGAGTAGTGCATTTCCAGGAGCTGAGGATCATTAGTGTTGTGACCGCCATACACTGAGCTGCACTCGCTGCCACCGAGCCTCTCAGCTGCATCTCCATCTGAGGAAGTAAAATCACACACTTCAAAAATCAGTAAACACTTCCAATACGAGTGATTTTTACTGGTAATAATATTTAGAGAATCACACGGCACTGTACATGTACACACAGCAAGATGGAGATTGATTTCTGTTAGTATTTAGCAGTCTGGTTGTGCTTGTTGTGAGGAAAAGTAGCACAATTAAAATTTAAAATATAGTGCTAAAACTTTAAAAATAGAGTTTTAATGAACATTTTGTGGATGCACCTACCAAGTGGATAATGCTACACAACTAATAATAAAATGAGGGAATGTAGCAACTATGTTAGCTTCATGGCTTATAAGTAAAGAAAGAATATGATCCACTGTACTTTTCATGGTGGTTGCTGTGAAGTTATTGTCAGCGACGCCAAATGTCTCAGCTCTCCTTAGCTTCTCCCCCTGTGTCTTATTCTCATTCAGAGAAGGGTTTGGGTCTCTTATTCTTAAGAGCAGCAGGCTTTGCAGGTTTTCCACTGCAGACAAAAGGAAAAGAAAAAAACAACTACTTAATCCTACAGACATTATCAGTGTAATGTGAGTCATGACTTGGCTGGAGGGGAAAACAGAGCTGATTATATCTCACTTTTACTTGTATTTCATCAGAATCAAAATTTGACATGATAAGACTGCATTATTAATCCAAACTCATATTCAAGAAAAAATGACTGAAGCTGAAGTTGTTTTAGCTCCTACCCTCATCGATGGCTCCTTTGAGCAGTGTCGCCCCCTGCTGGAGGTCAGTGGCATCGCCTCGGAGCAGCAGCCCCCTGGGGGCTGTTTCCTGCCCTTGCCCTTCCTCATAAAGTGAAACAAAGACCTGCAGCTTCTCTGTGAGGCTCTGCTTTATCTGGTCATCCTTCTCCTTAAGAAGGTCTGTACACACAAAGACAAACAACAGGTTAGTAAACAATGTGGAAATACATAAAGAAATAATAATTTAAAAGAAGACCGACCGGATAGTTCCAGCACAGTCTCTCCGTCTTTGCAGCACTGTTTGGATAAATATGTACATTGTGGCTCCAAAACTCCAACAAATCTATGTGCTTCTGATACTTCAATAAGCTTCAAATAAACTTTTAACTTAGGGCACATTCACTGAGCATTTCCAGTGATTCCCGCTCTACATACCGGAATAAATTCATGCAGCTCATTCTTCAAAATACCGACAATGTTTCCTTTGTAATGTTTCCAAATTTTTCCACTGAAACATCTTGCACTGGCATTCATCAAAATCCACCCAATACAACATGATCAGGTTTAATCCAAACTAACATTTAGCTTTAGCCATAAAAAAATACCAAACCAGACAACAAAACTGTATAAATGATGGAAGCTTCTTTCATAAGACTTTGAGGTTCTTAAGTTTAACTCAGTATGAAACCAGCCTGCATTTCATTGTCAGTATATTCAGTATGAAACAGGTTCACAAGTGGACTGTTGACACGTTGATATAAAATGTGTGTCACTGTCATCACTTCACCACCAATATCATCTACTACATACATCTTTTAAAAAGGAAATGCCTGAACAAATTGTGACTTGATAAAACAGACCACCTGATTGTGTGCTGCTGTTTGATGCATTAGAGGCTGCAGTCTTACCTTGATACCCCTGCAGTCTGGCAGTCTGTTCGCTGTACAGCTCCTCCTCCTCTTCTGGACAGCTGAACCACAGACACAGCTTACTCAGTATTGTCTTTTGCGTAAATGATTAAAGAAATACTCTTCTTTTTAAATATCTGATCAGTCATTAAAGTTTTTATATGAAACTGAAATCTCCATATAAGAATGTTTTCTTTCTTGTGGTTTGACCCACACAGAATAATAAATATCAAAGATGTCTACACACAACATATTTCATAAGCTAACTGGCTTTGCTTCTATCAAACACTCATCGAGTCCTACTAAAGCCAAAAAATACCCAGTTGCCCAATAAATAAACTGATTTTGTTCTCTTTCTAGCAGTCTTCAGGTTACCTGTTCACTGCGTCTCGTATGAGGGCCATCAAGGAGATACATTCCTCTCTGGAGCCGGTGTGGATCTCGTACATCTCTGGCATAGTTGTGGTACACGCACAGATGAGGAACATAGCTTTGTCCTCATGGGCCACTTCCCTAACTATCAGTCTTTGAAGGGAGATCACTGGTGGTTTGTTATCCTGCATGAAACACCATAATAATAAAGCAGGCGATCATTTCGTCATATCATGCAAGACTGAGAGATAATTAACAACAAAGAAACCTTCATCTTTGGGGTATCACAGCGCATCAGGGAGCTAAAACACATCATTAAATAACTTAAAGGTAATCTTTTAAGTATTTGTTTTGGTTTTAACGTTGATTTTGTTAATGTAGAAAAACTGGACCAAAGTGTAAAACATTTTGTAGAAACATGAGTTGTTAATGTTTGGGCCGAACTCACCACAGCAGCAAACACAAGCTTCTGATCTTTCTCTTGTAACAGTAGGAGCACGTCTGACAGCAGCACAGCATGGACATCTGCAAGGGGAGATTTATGCTGCTCAGCATCACATGAACACAAGTACTTGATGTTTTTTTACTTCATCTTCAACTCATAAGTAATGACCTAAAAATATGCTGCTGTACTGGTTCTCTGAATGCTTCGGCTTTCACAAAAGCAGACTGCCCTGAAGTTGAACCTCTCATTAAAAACATAAAAGGAGACATGTACATGTTATCCCTATGATACTACTATAATCTGCTCGTCAGTATCAGACTAGTGCACGAACATTTCAATTTGACCTCTGGTGACCCCATTAGGACCTTTACAGTTACTTGAAAGGATAGATGGAGGTAATCAGAAGCTTTGTGTCATGCACAGATAGGTGACAAATGAAAGGAAAAGCTCAAATTATGCTCTGTGACATGTTAAAAAATGCCAAAAAGTTGTACATCTCAAACAAACTGAATATCAAGGAAAGATTTTGGATTGGAATGTTAGATACCAGAGCTGTTATGATCATTCATGTCAGCCCAAAACTTTTACTTTTTTTTTTATAATTCTTTGGTGAGCAAATGTAATCTTTTAAATGTAATTTGTATAAATGTATTTAATCCAAGTCCAGATATAAGATTTAAAGAATCTACATATCATAATGGCAATCTGACTAGGACGGATCAACAGTATTAACATTTCTATAAAACACATCCAACACAGCTGAAGTATGAACTGAATGTAGTCACATGAGCAGGAACGCAACAGCAGCACAGAGTTAATATGCAAACAGAGTTATTGACTGCGTACTGATCTGGCTTCTCACCCTTTAATAAAACTGTAATAAAAGTAAGTACACAAGGAGATAAAAATGTGTTTAGTCAGCAACAAAACACTATAAATCAGCCAAGCTGTGGAGGAGATTCTTTAGGTCAGATTAAAATGTGTTTTCCTGGAAGATTGTTTTTCTATGTACTGCAGGGCAAAAAAACACTAAATATGGACTTTTTGGGACACTGATCTGGTCTAATCAATGTGGTTTACAAGGGTTTTCTTTTTTATTAATGCCTGCCTCTTAAAGTATGAATATCTACCTAACCACTTTACAATGATACATACAAGTGAACTAATAGCAATCAAAATGAGGTCCTTTTTAACTATGCTGAGAATAAGGAGAAAACATCTCACCAGCTCTGAAGATGATCACAGACTAAGCCATGGATAAAATGCTTTGTTTAAAAAAAAAAAAAGACTCATCACTGGCCTTTCTGTCTAACAGACGTCTTCCAGGTGACGGTGCCTTCGAACAGCAGCGTCCTGTTGCACTGAACGAGATCCTCCCTGCGGAACTGCCGGCCATCCTTCAGCCGGCCATGAGATTTCGGGTCTAGACGCAGGCAGATCTCTCTCAGACGAGCCAATTTCTCATATTCACAGACCTGATCGTTCACCTGGGAGATGGTGTCTTTGATCAGCGCTAAACCTTGTACCAGAGACTTGTGCTCGTCTGTGTCAGCTGTAAAGAGAATGAAATATTAAATCAACTAGACAAACAAATAGATTTCAGTCATTTCAGTTTGTTAAATATCTATTAATGAGTTGAAACACCTGAAGGCTGAGCAGAAACCATAACAATTATAACAAATGATGGCAATGCAGGAATGCCAGCAGTGGTAAGATTTTACCTTCAGTGTTCTGAATGATTCGTTCCACCAAGACAGGATATTTTGTGATGCGTTGTGTCACTAACAGAAAACACTCAGGGATCCCCAACCGTCTCACAAGTGGCAGCTGACCTATTTTCTGTTGGAAAATAAAGAATAAGAAGAATTCTTGGATACTGGCACTGATATTGCTTTTATCTTTCTATTGTGTATTTTATCTTTTTATTGTGCTTCTATTGTGTTGTCTATTTATTGTGTTTTATCTTGTTGTGCAGTACTTTGTAAAACCTTGTGTTTGTTAAAATCGTGCTATATAAATAAAGTGGATTGATATCTCAGACATGCACAGCACCAACTAACTTACTGTGGTTTCTCATTTTGCTAATGACAGTGTATTTAGTGTGTGTGTGTGTGTGTGTGTGTGTGTGTGTGTGTGTGTGTGTGTGTGTGTGTGTGTGTGTGTACCTGTGCAAAACACAAGCACAGGCCTTACTGTGTCCATGTAACTGATCTATAAGTGTAGATAACTTACCCTAATGAGGCTCTGCAGCTTCTTATTGTTCTGTAGCTGCTCTTTGTAGGAGCTGATGGACTCGCTGTGATGGCTGCAGAAAACACCATACCAGTCCTTCATCCTTTCTCCCAGCCCTCCTGAAAACTGTCACAGGGAACAAAAAAAGCACAAAACCATCCAAATTATGTTTTCATAAAAGGCTACAATAGAAACAGACTTAAATTGAAGTTACAACCAACTCCTGACTTTAAATATCAACAGCATTTTTTCACAGGTTTTAGAAAACACACAAGAGCACAATCCATCACATCATGGCTTCATGATCCACATTGAAGAATTGAATTGAAATTAATTTGCATGTTACTGTAGGATCTTCTCATTATTATAGTAATTGTATCCTTATAATATTAACCAACCCCAAAAGTGGCAAGTTTGCTTTCATTTAAGGCCTCCCGTAGTTAAAACATTAGATTAAATGTGTAACTACAAGTGAACTGACATTAACTTATGGCAAAAACATGAGCACTTAATTTATGCGCTTACATTTTACCCTCCTTTAACTTAAATTTTGAGTCCTCATTCAGAGAAATTACTGACAAAAGAGGTAAAAACGCTTCTCTGGGAAAGTTATGTGTGTGACGAAGCATCATTCCTGCGCTGTTGGAGCAAACACCCATCTGTAGTCCCTTATAGTCTTCTTAAATTTCAGACATACCATCCATTCCTATGGACATCTGTACAATCACTCAGCACGTGCAGAGAGAGTGAAAACGGTGGAGAGAAGTGATGCTGATACAGAGCGAGGTGTAACTATTTTAGATAAGTTGTAATCAAAACCTGAAACTTGTTCTTGTATTTGTGTTTTCCAGTCATAATATGAACACTGTCAGTGTTGAATATTTTACTGTAGCACAAAGCAGCTGGGAGCAATTGTAGCAACATACCCGATATCTTAACTTTATACCCAGTTTGACATTCATCAAATTTTTTAATGAAATAAATAATTTGAATGAACCCAGACATGGAAATATTGTAACATACTTCTTTTCTCGACAGCTGAATTGCAGAGTTGGAGTTGTGTGCACAGTTTACACAGTTACATGTCAGACTGTTTGATGTACACGTTTGTGTAGGAATGTAAACACAGCATTTTGTAAGAGCTTTAAATACACATTCTGTAGACTGTGGACACGTGATGTGCAAGCACATGGAAGTGTATATGCTTTAGAGCCAAACAGGTTTAGTTATGATGTCTAATAATGTGAATAATGCCAGAAACAGTGTTTTTGGGAATCTTGCAAATATTTATCTTTTGGAGACCTCCTTAACTCTGTTTTCTGTTGACTGACATACAAACTTTAATGGCATCTCTACATGAAGGTGAGAAGGATGAACTTTCTTTAAAAGGGTGCACTCTGCAACTTTGCACATTTGCAGAAAACTTTTGGCTTTTTTGGGGCTCACTACCCACCATTAATCATCCACTCTGGCAGGTAATAACTTAGGAGGATCGACTTGATGTACTGATTGAATTGATTTACATGCAATCCACCTTAAAACCACTTTAAAATGTATTCCACCCTACTGTACCTGAGAGATGAGAATATCCCCCAGCTGTAAAATCTGGTAGCTGTTTGGGCTTCCTTCCTCCTGGCTTTGGTTCTGCCGTAGTTTGAGGCAGTTGAGGAAGTGCTGATGGAGAGTGAGCAGGGCATCCACTGTAGGGAAAAGCCGCTCCAGTTTGGCTTCCTCTATCAGCAGAGATTGCTTCAGCTTGTGCATGTAGACGAAGAGAAGGATTTTT
This sequence comes from Scomber japonicus, assembly GCF_027409825.1. Classification (NCBI taxonomy): domain Eukaryota; kingdom Metazoa; phylum Chordata; class Actinopteri; order Scombriformes; family Scombridae; genus Scomber; species Scomber japonicus. The sequence goes on along the minus strand of NC_070589.1, from coordinate 21,770,556 downwards.
AAGGTACGTACATGGTTCATCTCCGTCTGGATCAACTCTAGGAAAGTAACAAAGAGGGATTTCATGATCACTACACCTGAGGGGCACAATGTTAAAAGAACTACTGCCGATTCCAACATGCAAAGGCAAATAGAATTATGCAAGTAAATAAAACTAGTCCATCGCCCCAAGGCTTCCCACGGATACAAAAACGTATTCTCATGTGTTGTCATTAAACTGTTATAGTAGGAGGCGCGTTAACCATCAGAGGCTCTCCGAGTTAAAGAAAGCATCTATCATCACTGTAATTATAAGTACTGTCATCTCTGCTTTAACAGGGCAATTACTAAATACTCTGCTATGTGTGATCAGCTGGTGATTGAACTGAGAATCATCTGTCTCCATGTAAGCACACTACATGAGAGGATTAACCCACACTGAAAATACAATTCAATCTTGTTTGGATTTTTGGGTGGCTAAATATCCAGCTATTGCAAACTAAACATTTCAGACAGGGTGAGACACTGAAGCTTTAACTCAACTGGTTAAGCCTACCATAAATTACATCCTGTCTTTTAACAGCCTCTTTAGTCAAAGCCTTCGAGTAGTTCTGGTCCACGGCGACGCTCCAGGACTCCGCCTCCAGGTTCTGCGCGTCAGACTCTAGCTCTTCTCGCAGCTGAGCATAATGGGCATCTGGATGACACACAGACAGTCACACTACAACAATGCTTTTTGTGGCCATATGAGTATATATTTCTAATCATGTGTAGGGTTATTTTTAAATGTAGCAGTCTTACTTTTGTGGCAGAAAATGTTCTTTTACATGGCGCCAGGTTTTAGTCATGTCAAACTGATAATTGCTCAAAAAAATGATGGAAGACTTATATCAACCAGGAAGATAATTGACAGACTACTGTAGATGCTTTTAACTGTGGATGTCATTACTATAATGCATCTGAAGCTTTACACATTAAGCTTTGATACTTCCATAAAGGACACTTACGAGAACTATTGTATCTCTTAGTGGTGTTTATTTAATCATATTTTTGTCAATAACGGGCTGATTAGTTCTATTATCATTTGAGTTTTCTTTATATCATCAACAATTAATTATCATTCGATCTTTTTTTCAAGTTGTTTGGGCTGTTCTATCAAAATAATTTCTTTGTACATCATCACAATTACGACATACTTCTTGTGCAACATAAATAAACATAGACTCGGCCATCCAAGTTAAACTTCTGTACATCAAAGTTTATAGAAGCTATTTTTAATAGAGAGATCATGCTGTTGTGACAAAGGCACGGGGAGCTTTCAGCAGCTCTTCATTCCAGCTGACAGTGACTGGCTGACCTTCGAGGTTGATGGACTCAGCCAGCGACACAGAGTCCTCAGAGAAGGGCCTAAACCGCAGGCCGTCGATCTCATCCATCTGCACCGCACCGGATCTGGTTGGTATGTGATGAGATAAGACTCAACAGGTAAATTACCGAGTGATGTCAGCATGAAAACATGCATGCAAACACACAAACGCTGTTGCTAAATTCAAAAGATCTGTGCTTACATCACATTAACTGTAGATGATTGTTCTTATCTCATCTAACCAAACAAAACACAACCACATTAAAAGGAAAAAATGCCAGTAAAAATAAATAATTGTTGCATGACTCAGAATCACATGCCCAGAATGAAACATGGGAAAAAAGTGACTTGGTATTTCAGTTGTGCACTCTGGTTTGGAAAACAATCTCTGTGTCAAGCATAAGGAAATTTTTTTTTTTAATTAAACACTCTTACTTGCACTGTACAATGTGAATGTAGCCACAGGTACATACAGGTACATCACAATATGTGTTCACCAACCTGGGGCTTGTGTCGTTGGAAGAGGAGAAACCAGTCTGGGTGCTTTGTTTTTGGGGGCGACAGTCATGCCTGGACTAGAGGAGCAACCTGGAATGCCATAGGGTGGCAGAGCTGAGAGTTAAAGAGAGAAACACACAGAGAAACAAACACTGTGTCAGGTCTGATGTTGGAAACGTGTGTGGAAAAGTGATGGACACTGTGCTGGATTTGTCGGCCCTTTCACGATCGCATTACACTGAAGTAAAGCCGTAGATAAGCTTTTAAGATATAAGAGCCTTAAAGATGAGCATATTTTCTGATATCATTATAAATATATTCCAATATTTTAAATGTATGTGTGTTTTGTTCATTTTTAGGTACAATAAGTTTGGAATCATTAATTCTGACAATACGATCACTACTATTCTACTGAAAGTCAATAAATAAATTACTGCATTGAAGATTGCAGGGATTAATAGATTATCATTCATCAGGAAAAACAAATTAATGTACGTTTATATTGTTACTGAAAGCCCTTTGCTTCCACTTAGCTGAATCACCAGCTCTCAAATGGACTACCTAGGAAGGAAAAAAAATAACTATAAGAGGAGAAAACATTTCACGGTGATGAATATAAACAACATTGCTGTTGCAAAACGAATCTAGCCCTGTGGAAAGGGAACTGGTTTGTCGAAGTGCAGCAGCATAGCTCAAGTAAGACCAGCTCTGAGGCAAAAACACAACAGAAAACCTGTGCTGCAGAACACGGAGCAGCATTGCATTATTACAGTGGCACAGGTACAGTGGCAGAGGTTTGCATGAACATGGATCAACATGTCCTTTTCTACTTTAAAAAGGTGTTACTTGAGGAATGAATCTTCCTGTCCTTAGCTACTCAGCATTTTCCCCTTGACTCTCAGATACACATCTCTGTGGGGCGGGGTGTTGAAAAATGCTTTTTGTGGTTCTCAAATTAGCTCAAAAGCAAATCATTGTTGTGTCTGTGACAGGAGATGACTAACCTTGTTTGAGTATATTTCTGCTTTGTCGGTTTTCCACGTTATGTCTACCACAGTTTCCTCATGACACTAGAATAAAACACAAAAAGAACAACAACAAAAATCCTGTTAAAACAGTAGATCAAAACGAAAGAGGAAATGCAGAAAATAACTTGCAGTTAATATTCTTAGTTAATATTCTTGGGTCATTCTTAGTCTGACTGAAAATGATGCCAACTCTGACAGAAAGCAGTGTGTGTCCCAGTTTCAATGCAGTGGCCCAAAGTGACCCTGCTGGCAGTGTCTATGTGCGTCTGTACTGTATGTTTGTGTTTGTATATGCTAATGGAGCCTCGAGGGTCAATGAGAGTCCTAATTCAAATGCAGCAGTAGCAAAGCTTGTGACAGATCAGACAGAGGGAGGAAGAAACAGCTCTTTACTGAGGCGGTTACATAAATCATATTGAGCAAATACAAAGTACATTTAAACCTACAGAGACAGATGGTATAAACATCTGAACAGCTTAAAAAAAAGTCCATTTGTTTTCTAGCTACCGCCTATTCTAATTGTATCAAATATTGTTCAAAGGCAGACACACCTAAAATACACATTGCTGTTTGACTAAAAGGAGTGAAGACACAGTCATACATTAGCTCTCCTGCTAACCTCTGCCTCACTTGTTTGACACAAGCTGCTATTTTCTGCATATAGAAGAGTGAAAACCTTTTAATAACTTTCTCTATGACTAAAAACCCAGGTACACACACACACACACACACACACACACACACGGCTAGAAATGCCTAATTAATGCCTAAGATAAGAAAAACTATGTATCAGAAAAACATCTCTGCACACCTGAGGGGAAAAAAAAGTTACATCAAAGACGAAGGCCTGCAGGAGCTTTAATTTCGGTTTGAAAACAGTTGATGGATTTCATGCTTCAGTCTCCTGTTGAGAATGGCAGCCACACCTAAAATGATTCATCCACACTGGGTAGAAAGGAAACAGAGCAGCATGAAATACAGGTCATTCCCTGCTAGAGACAAAACAAGACCAGCAAGTCTGCCGAGTATCCTACAGAGGAGAGAACAACGGGGGAAACTAGAAATATCACCTGTCAAGTATATGCCTCCACCAATTAGAGAAGAGGCAGTTTACATCCATGTTTGTCCAGACTCATATGATAGTGAAGACATATTTGTAGTGAAGACTTTGAAGAAATTTAATAAATGGTATTAAGTGTATTTTCCTTGTATGTCTTCACGTTTGATTCTGATTGAGCCATGACAGTAGATGATACTTTAGATGTGAATGTTGCTGCAAAGAAGCTACACATACTAAAACGTGGACACTTCACGCACGTTCTTCAACCCCGCAGATGACCTATAAAATCACCTGTTTCATTGTGGGTGCCCAAGATTAGTGTCATCAATTCAGAATCTTACCAAAAATGTTAATGTTCACAAGCCCCCCTTTTCTTTATGAGTTGTTGAATAAAGGTCAGAAAAGTGTTTTTACAGAACGTGATGACGTCAGAGTGAAGTTGACTTTCCACCCTATATAATATAGATATAAAATGTCATCACTGCATCATTTTATCCCATTAGACATTTGTGAGAAGTCTTGTCATAATAAGCGTATGAATTCTTGAGTTATGGCAAAAAATGTGAGGTCACAGTAACCTTGTACTTTGACCTTTGACCACCAAATATCTAATCAGTTCATTCTTGTCTCTTGCTTGTGGCAAATTTCAAGACATTTTCTCAAACCATTCCTGAGATATCATATTCTGTGAGGATGGGACGGATGGACAACAAAATCCTTCTGGCCACGGCAGTCGCTGGCGTGGAGGCATAAAAACTGCTAATGACTTGTTAAAAGTAGTTTCACTTAGGCTGACATGGGGCCTTAACATTGCAACACTGTAATGACAGGACTAAAACATGTGAGAGTCACTGGAAGTCGTCTTCAGACCATCGATGGTTAACAGCCATGAAACTGTCACCGTTAGCCTGAGGAAGTTGAAACAGCTGACAAAGAACCCAGTGACCCGTGTTGCTCTTGTTCCTGATAAACCCTGCAGGCTGCAGTTTGTTTCAAATCATCACAGAGGTTTAATGTGTCAAAAGCAGAAACATCAAACAATGGTTATGCGTTCTCTCCTCACAGCAACAGGTCCACTTACACTTCCCATGATGCCTTCATACACACGGTTTACTCATTAACTGATAGATACTGGCTCCTCGCTTTACTGTACAGGTGAGTCAGGCTCTTAGCTCTCAATTTAATAGAAAGGAAACATATGTGTATGTGTAAGTGTGAGCAGTGTGAGCTCCAGCTAAGCTAAGTACTTCCTTACAATAAGAATATTAAACTATCAGGTACTAACTGGAAACATGAGTCATTTTACTGATTGGCCGGCCTGATAGTCTTTGTCTCATCTTTTGAGACCTGATCACCTACAAAGCTAAAACACACCAGCTGTGTGTTTGCAAATGTAAAATGTTTGCCTACATTTCATAAACATTTTAGGTTTTTGGTGAGAAGTTTCATATGCATGCTATGAAGTTTTATACTGTTCCAGTTAGCGATTGTTTACTTTTATTTCTGTAAAAATGGAAATATACATCTTAATTACAAAAGGCAGGGTTCACAACTCACTGTGGATGTAAATATTTGCTGTTGTTTCTTTGTCACATGATTATAAAATGAGAATCTTTGTGTTCCAAGTTGGACAAAACAAGCAATTTCTTCACTATTTTTTGACGTTTCAGCGAGCAAACTATCTATCTGTTGATCAAGAAATTGCAGATTAATCAATAAAGGATCATAATTGTTAGTTGCAGCCCTAATGAAAAATGACAAGTGATTGCTTTGAGTTTTAAGATAGAAAAAGTTATAAAAACATGTTTAAAATGTCCTACAATTGACACAAAACTTAATTTACTTAATAGTATGTCTGGTGGTGTAAATTAGATGCAGATATCAAACCTCATAATTGCAATTTATTGCTTCAGCATAATTTATCTATCTGTGACAGCAAGCAGAGATCGATGATTTTCAGTGACTATACTCCCAACTGAGATTTTAATACTTTCACTGACACATCAAACCCTACAAAAAAACTCTGACTGTTCATAAACTATTTACACAGCTGCTGTCTGTGATAACATAACATCTTCTTTCAGTTTATACAGTTGAATAAACATTTTCAGTTTAATTTCAGTTCCTGTATTTTTTACTGCCACTGCAACTTTAACTTCAATTTTTCGGCATTTCTACCATGTCAAAGTTTGAGCAGCATAGTGAGGGATTTAGTGATTTGTGAGGGCCCCATGCCATAACCAGGAACATTTATCTGTCTGGTAAATGAAGATGGTAGGGGTGGGCAATATGGCCCGAAATAATATCATGATATTTTGTGTATTTCTGTGATCATGATTTTCTTAACAATATGACAAAGTAGTCTTCACTGGACTCTTGGCTCTCCTGGTACTAACCAGGTGCTTCTGTTTGAAGTGGTGATATATGGTGAATATGTTTGTTGTATTGCCCTTTTTTGTTCTTACAGTTTTTTGCACTTCTTACATTATTACCAAAGTTTGTTGTAGATCTGACCTTTTGTATCCCAACTACCTCCACACTGTAGACACTCTTTCACTACTTTCGCTTTCAGCTATGCTTACCGTTGCTTTGCCTAACAGTATGGCATCATTACATCAACAAGTCAGATTACTGCCATTATCATGATTAGGTCCTAAATGATACTGGATTTTTGGGGCCGATGTTGATACTGATTAAAAAAATTCCAATATCACTATATCAGCCAATAATCTTATATGGAATAATATAACATAAGCCCACATCTTTTTTGAAATAATCCCTTCAATTTGGTGTTAAAACACAACACACAAATATATCTAACGGAGGCTTGATCATTTTACAGTTAAACGATAAACACTGCACTATTTAAAGAAACACAACAGAAAAAAAGGATGTGTGCATATATATTTAACTTAAATTAACAAAAAGGATCAGATATAAAAAAATGCTACCTACATAACTTTAAAAAATATTGGTGCATATCAAACGATATATCTGTGTTAAGCCGATAATGGTTGATAATATTGGCTAAATGACATATCAGTCGAGTTCTAATCACAATAAACATTTTTTTAATCATATTAAACATTATACTGATATTAAGTTAAGGCACACTCCTAAGTGGAGAAGTATACAGGTCTTTTAAGTGCTTTAGAGGCTTTTTATAAGTTATTTAGGGGTACAATGAGTTAGAATAGTAACATAAAGATGGCTGGATCTACTGTACAGGCAATCTGGGCAAGTGTCCCAGGGGCCCTTAATGGTGAGAGAGGAAAAAAACATACCTTTTCTTTTTTGGTCAGGCTCAACAGAAATACGACACAAGGCTTGACCCATTGTCATGATGTTGATAATTATAGTCACTAGAATGTCCAAAAGTCATATGGAGTTACAGTTTCAACCCAGCAGCAGCATTATCCAATCAGAATAAAATAAAAGTTGTTTGGGGTGGCATGAGCTTCAGTTCCCAGGGGCCCCTGGAGGTACTACAGCCTTGAACATAATTGAGCATTTTTCATATCTAAACATCATAATAAAACTGTAGCTTGTTAGGGGTCATTTTAATTGGGGGCCCCAGGTAAGTTGCTGACATTGCCAAATGGTGACGATTGGGGCAGAGAGTACATGTGGATTTTGAGAAATGTAATCATTTCTGGTTTTAAATATGTTTTGTCAAATATATTTTAATGTTAGTGCAGTTTTAAAGGTCCATGTTTTCATATCTCTCAATCACATGACAATAAACTGGAAGACTGCCAGGAAATTCAATAGGTTCCCTTATATTTAAAAAAAAAAAAAAGAAAGAAAAAAAAGAAGAAGTAAAATCTCAATCCTGCATACCTGCTTATTTATGACTTTAGTTTAGTTTTAGTTTGTCAAACCATTAAAACATGTTTTAAACATTTAGGTATTGTGTGTTATCCAGGTGACTGACGGGGAATGTGAGGAATGCCAAGGTGCAGGGTTTATTGACCTGGATTCATTTTCACTGAAAACAAAAGGTGTCCGATTAAATCAACAGACAGATAGACAGACAGACAGGTGTTTGGAGTTTCACTGGAGAAAACAAACAGGTGTTAAACCAAGAGCTGAGGCAGGAGTGGCTGCTGCAGGTTATTGTCTGTCAAGTTTTGCAGCTCATGTCGACTAAAAAAAGGCTTTCCGCTGGTTTTATGGGCGCGACGTGTTTCAAACTTAGCTAGCTATTTGCTCGGTTTTAAAGTCACCCAGCTAGTTAAGCTCTGTGACATTTACCTTTCCCCTATTCACGTCACCCACGGTCGTTTATCAACACGTCTGTCGCCTCTGCGCTTTCACTTAGCTACACACATGAACATTTACAGTTTAGTCTCACCTGGTGTTGACATGAAGCAGCAGCACGACGTACCGAGAGCCAGAGGTGACTTTGTTTGTTGGTTTATTCCCAGCAGCAAAAACAGAAAGAGAAAGGACAGGTAAGATTATGGCTGTCAACAACTCCCACTAAACGCAGGGACAGCGGTGATGCCTCAGGAAGAACAAGTGCACAACTGAGGGGAAAAAACAGAGCTGACAGTAGGGATGGGTGTGTTAATAAGAAACGCCAGCCTCCTCATATGAGCCCTCCTTCTTTCTCTAAGCATTGTGGGAATCATTTGGTTCACTGCAACAAGAATGACAACTCTTTACTCTGTCTCTAAATACATTCATACTGAGGGAAAGTAACACAGTATTTACTTAAGTACAATATGTATGTACTTACTAGAGTATTTTATACTTCCATTCCACTACATTTCAGAGGGAAATATTGTACTTTCTACAGTTTTTCCTTTTCAGATGAAGATTTGACACAATGGATAATATAACAAGCTTTTAAAATACAACACATTGTTAAAGATTAAACTAGTGGTTTCTAAACTTTTTGTCTTTTGCTGTGTTACAAAAAGCATTTCAGATGTCTATGAGATGTTAACAACTCCACCAAATAGTGATTTTTTTCCTAGCTACGTCTCACATGGTTTAGTTTAAATAAGATTTCACCAAAAAATCAAAGATTAGAGAAAAAGTTCAAAAACTGCAAACAGATTTGTGTATCAGAACTTAGTTTTTTCTTCTTTCCTCTCGCATTAATCATCTCACGACTCCTCAGATATATCTGGTGACCTTTTGGAGGGGTCCGACCCCTAGGTTGGGAAACACTGGACTAAACTACCTAACTGTATATAAAGCAGTTGAAACTAGCTCCACCTCCAGCAGCTACAAGAGTAACATGCTGCTTACACACTGATGCTTCAGTATTAATATTAATATGATGTCATATATAATAATATATCAGTCAGAGGGATGAATTGAGCACTTTTACATTAACACTTAAAATACATTCTGCTGCCAATGTGTATGTATGTTTACTTAAGTAGGATTTTAAAAACTTTTTTTTACTTGTATTGGAGTAATTTTTCATGGCTCAATGGCTGTATTGGTATTTTTATGTCAGTAAAGGATCTGCTTCTTCCACCACTGTTAATGCAGACATGATGACATGCTCTTTCACCAGTAGGTCCCTGCATGCTCCCTTACTGACAATCAACAATGACACTGTCCATGAAAACCAGTTGGTGTGTAAATTGAGAAGCTGTTTATTTTGGTATAAATAAACACAGGAAACATGGGTGTAGGGGCACAAAAAGTAGAAAGTAAAACGATGCAGTGACAAAAGTTTGTTCTCTGAGAAACACAACTTCTATACTGCTGCATTAATATTTTCTGACTCATTACGTGATCTCTCCCATCAGGTTTAGAACAAAGTCTGAAGTCAAAATAGAGTCCAGCACAGACAGCAAGTCCAACCGCTGTCAGTCCCAGTCCAACGAAGAGGCCGATCGTTCCAAGACTCTCTGGTTTGTGGTCTCACAGTAGGCTTCTGAGGTTTGGGCTGATCAACAGCTGCTGTAAAGGACAGAAAAAATAGTACTTCTATTCCACAAATTCTGTTATCTAAACATTTAACTCTTCTGTTTTTAAAATCTGGACTGTTAGGATTTCAACCTGCTGATGTTTATGTCCACATACACATTCTGAGTTTTATTCAATCATCTTACTGATGACCAATTGAGGAGGCATCTGTCACTACTAGACCTGAGTCTTCAGTCCTGAGTCTGGACACATGAAGTCTGATTCATCCTTCTCTGAGGGTGTCTTTGTCACACTGAACTCATCCTGCTGTACACGATACAGGACTGGGGCTTTGAGATCAGTGAACAGTTGACAGAAGATGTAAAGTGAGGTGAAGGAAATGTCAGGTTTGGTTGTAAACATCCAATTCAGTGTGATGTTCTGGTTTCCCTCTGCCTGATAGGTCTGTTTCACTTACACTACAAATGTTCCTGTTAAGGTGACAGAGAGGGAAAGTGAGGAGCAGACAAACTGAGAACTAAGGCTGCAAAACTAAAGAGTACAAAGATGCTGCAGTATAGAAAAGGTGATGCATGATATAATAAGCAATAACTGAGCACTTACCTCATATGCAATAAGGATTTTTTTTTTTACAACCTTTAATGAATTCTGTCAATACTATCACTCTCAGATTAAAGATGAAGGTCATAATATATGTTAGTGAGGCCGAAAATGTATTTTATTAATAATATCTATGGATATGACAGCAAAGGTGTAAACTAATGAGAGACACAGGATGTCAGGCTGCAGATCATCTTATCCCTGTGAGAGGAGAGAGAGGAGAGGAGTCATGAACACATGAGGTCAAAGTTCAGTCATCACAGGTGTTTTATCTGAATACATTTTACACTTAAAAATCTTCAGTTTCTCAAGCGCAGTCATGTATTCCTGTCACAAGATGGCGCCAAACGGCTTTTCAACAGTGAACGTTTGTCACAGCAGCTACAAAAATCAAATGAAACTAACAGATCTCTACAAATATGGAACTTACACCCAATTACAGTTAGTAGAAACTGCCTTCTCTCCCTCACAGTCACAGCTGGGATTCTGATAATGTTTGGGATTTGTGGCACTTCACACCAACAAATGCTTTGCCAACTTGCAGCACATTTACTGCAATGCAACAGCAATGAAATATGGTTGAATGTAGAGCTCTCTACTACTTGAGATGCTTAGTTGTGGCAGGTGCCACTGAGTGAACAAGAGGAGTGCATCAATTAGTTAGGTTCAGCCATGAAGGGCTAATTGAAAGTGTCAGAGAGCTGCTTCCCTTGTAGATCTATTTATCCACCATGAATGTAATATAATGTTAACACAGGAAAGCATTCCTCTTAAAAAAGGAAATGACTCAGAGTTTTAATATTAACAATTTTTATTTATAATTTTTAATATTTGCCACCATCACTGAGTACTTTATTTACACTATATATTTTATATTATTTAGCTTTGTAGCAAATGCAGGGATCCACACTAGTTGATGTGATAAAGTTTGGTAACAATTTATAATGTACAATTAACCTAAGCTGCATGTCTTTGGAGTGTGAGAGGAAACCTGAGAGCTCAGAGGAAACCCAAACACAAACACACAGGGAGAACATGCACACTCCACACAGACAGGAAGAGGGCCCAGATTCAAAGCCAGGATCTTCTGTTGTGAGGCCACAGTGCTAACCACTGAGCCTCTGTTCTGTCCTTGAAGATCTGTCTAGATGTCTATAGAAATTGAGGCACCAAAAACCTTTGGAAGTAAAAAAACTTTACTTCTCACCTTTCTCATCCTCTTCGACACAGGTAACCAGGAGCAAAAATTCTTCTTTATCTGAAAGAAGCAGTTCTTCTTCTTCTTCTGCTCCTTGTTTGTGGTCACGGTGTCATCTGAAAATCAAAGGACATTAAATATTTCAAATGTCCTCTGAGGTCACTGTTTCTTACCAGTTGTGGTGGGTTTCTCAGATGTCCAAGCTTTTGAGTAACTTTCAGGGACGTCCATTGAGGACTCTGACATGTTATTCAGCCCAGCCTGCAAACTAAACACACACACATTCCTGTAAGTGTCATGTAAACTTTACACACATGTAAACTTTGGTCACATTACAGCCTCCCTGAACTATTATCTCTTCTGTCTGAAACATGAGTATCATGACCCAGAAAAAGTCATCTCACCTGGTTGCACTCTCCTGATTTTCCATCTCCGGTCTGTCTTTAGCTGCTGCAGGACGAACCATGATCACAAATGACTGTGGGAGGTGGACTGTGGTGGTCTGGATGGATGTAACTGGTGTCGTCATCCTTCAGATCAGGGGCAGGAGGGTCACAGTCAGAGTCCATCCTGTGGCAGGCCAGTCCTTCATTTCTTAATGTTTTGTTCAGCAAACTAAACACACTCATGCACAGTTAGTGTGGTAATCTTGGTTATAGTCATGTAAAGTTTATACAGAGGTACACCTGTTTGCACTCTCCTGATTTTCCATCTCCAGTCTGTTTCCAGCTGCGGCAGGATGAACCATGATCATAACTGACTGTGGGATTGTGGGAGATGGACTGTGGTGGTCTGGATGGATGTGGGTTGTGTTTTGCAGGCTGGCTGTGACTCCTGCAGGCTGAGGCATGATGGGACTTAATGGCCACTGTGTGGAATTGAGGCCTCTAGTTGTTCTGCTAAATGAAAACACATGCAGTTAATCACAAAGTCAATGGGAAGCTGCCTCATTTAGTCTGTATTTTTCTCATGAAGGTCACAAATAAAGTTGGCGAGCTGCTGGTCCCATAAGTATGTGTTAGCACTGTAAATTCCCATTTCAAAGTTTGTCATTAAATAATATTTTCAATGTTCCTCAACACAGATTCTCCTGGGTCATTTACCCAAACTATAGTTTTATATCAAATCCATCCATTTGGATAATTATTGCTTTTGTCTGTTTTCCAGTTAGTTTGGTGTAGCGAATGGCTTTACACATTACAATACCTCAATACAATACCCATGAGCCTCAGTTGCAAGAGAAAAGTCAGTCAACATTAAAGTCCAACTGCAGAGCTCACTCTGCACAGAAAGTACTACTAGAAATGTGTCCTTAGTCTGATATAAAGATGTTTGTAATTAAATTAGCATTTTAACATTAGTGAGAAATGAAGAAAACAAAGTATTGCTAACACAACAGACGTTTAGGCTCAGTGTATGGATTTTCCTGAAAACATGCTTTGAAGTTGTAGTTGCTTCTTTTTTTTAATATTTTTTTTTTAAATCATAGGAACATATATTTTCTAACAGGGTTGTTTATCTTCTGTACTGATGACAACCAGGACAATTCAAGTCCTTAGAAGTTTCCCAACTATCAGCCACCTTGTCTATGCAAAAAATGAACAGGACCCTGGAGATAACTTGACTGCTCTACAATGATATCAGCAAGGGCGCGTTAACATCACTGGAGGCCCCTGGGCTACAAAACTTTATGAGGGCTTCCCCCCATTTTTGCAAATGAGCCAACATGCACTCACACACACACATGCATGCACACACACAATTACAACGCCACTTGGGTGTGAACGCTTCATTGTCACTTACTATTAAGGTTCCCACCAAATCCCATCACGTCAACACACAATGAAAATGTTGAACTTTACATAACTTACAGTAGTTGAGTAAACGTCCATAGTTATTTTCTACTTCTGGTCACAACAAAAAACGTCATGCCACGTGGTATGTGTAATTCTTTAATCACAATTTACAAACTTGTAGTTACATACATAGGCTAAGAGAGATTATTCAAATCCAAATTCAGCATTGATGACAATAACCACAGTGTTGTTACAACATAAAACATAATTAGGCTGTGTACTGCTCCTGTGGGTTGTTCTTCTGGCCACCATCAATCCTCTGGAGGGTGCTGAAAACACTGACGTAGTTAATTTTGGGATTCATTGGAAATTGAACTGATTTGTTATTCTGGTATGAGGATGTGTTGTGATAATATAATAATGAATAATGCAACAAGAGCCAGAATATTTAGTGTAAGAAAATGTCTATGTTTAAATGTGGAATAAAGGGACAAAATGGACAAAAAAAGGAAATACAAAAAAACAGAATATAAATTAGTAATGAAATTAAATATTTATTGAACATGTTGTTATAACTCCGGAAGCAATATGACATTCAACACACTGTTGCATCATGCTGATGTGTTGATATTCAGAGGTTGATTTGGGACAGGATTTTGGAGAAAAATGTACATAATTTACTTGCTGGTATGTTATCATTGTTTTCTTTGATACAAGAAGCAGACATGTTGAACAGGATGACTTTTTATAAAATAGGTGTTGGCCTACTTAATACCAAACTTGAGACCTAATAATAGATGAATAAATCAGAAGGCACTGAGTTCAAGAATGTATCTGCACTCTCCACAGGTTGTCCGGTAAGAACAGGAATGATGTTGATGGGTTAATGAATCCAGTTCACACACACTCTCAGTGAGATGCCCCTCATTTATTGCTGGATAAACTCTTCTGTTGATATTGTCTGTGTGGTTACTACAATAAAGAAATAAACACAAATGTGCATATTAATCATATGCAATATTAATAATAAACAGAAACAGACTGGCATAAATTAAACAATGCAATAATAAGGCTATGTAATGATAAACAGTAAAAAGATTAATAAATGAGAAGATATGAGTGTTTATACATTTAAGGGACTTTAAGAGACTTACAACAAAAAGCAACCTCTTAGCTCAGAAAAGCCTATTTCACTAGCATAGTGTGCACAGAGGGCGAAACAGATAAGTGTGCGATGATCCCTTAATGGATGCATCACTAGCACTACACTGCTGTGACATAACTAATAAACTCCTGAAGTCACAGTGATACACCATTAATCAACATAACAATATTATCAGGGATCATACACATCAATTGGAATATCAAATCGCCAACAATTAACCAATGCACAAAACACAGCAGTACTATAAACTAAATTTCCCAATAACACCCAGAATATAATTAAGAACAGTAACAGAATGATAACTTATTAGGGTCATTCTACAGAAACGTCCACTTTTGGGATGGCAAGATGTCTTATTTTTTCTTCTTTGTAACATTTAAACTTGGACTACATTGTTACATAAGTCATTGACTTTATCTAAAGACCACATTAACTGTTTTTTTTTGTCACTGGTGTTACCACACTTTTTTAGGCTTTTATAAATTATCATGTCTCAGTCTCTTCAGCACATGTAGTCAGAGTCAAAGAAGAATTATGACAATGCAATCAGGAGACTGTGTTTTATTACTTTATTAAGGTTTGTTAAAAGTGTGATTGAATGACTTTGATGATGGGGGGGTCAGTACTCCTGCCTGTCTTTGCCTGCATCTTTGCTGACGCTGCCTCCACGCCTTTCGTTCTGCCCTTTTTTCCCTTTCACTTAAATCAGTTATTCTCCTTCTCTTCTTTGTTTCAATGTCTCTGGCATAGCCCTGCTTCCTTTTCTCTAAATACTCTGCTCTTTGTTCAGGATCAGCATCCCTCCACTGTCTATAAAGACGCTGCTTCTCAGCTGCACTCAATTTAGCCATACCTGACCAAAGAAGGATTAACAATTAAAAGACACAAATTATAGTAATGAAATGTTTTTATTTCAGGCAAAAAAAAAAACCCTCAATAAACACCATTAAATATAGTGTATCCACACATCTGGAGTCACTGCTGTTACTGATTGTCACTGGTGTTACCCATAAGGAAGGTAACACCAGTGATGGTAACACCAGTGACAGTTTTCATGAAAAATGCATTGAGTTTAAAAATATGTTTTTCTACCATTCAAACTGAGGATGTGAAAATACTATTTGGTGAAGAATAAACATCTTTTGGAAACAGACTAGCTGAGGTTTTGATGTGCAGACTGATTGTGGAATGTAAAGGAAAACCTCATAAGATTATTTATCTTTGCACACATGACCAAAATTTTAATCAGATTAAAGGAACAGTGAAATGTGCCTAAATGTTTGATGGACGTCAGTTCATTTTGCAACACAGTCTAATTCTCCTCCACTAGCCACCACCCGCTTTCTCAAAATTAGGCCACATTTAACTGATTGCAGTCAAAACATAATAGCATGTGGTCAACATGATGTAATATTTGGGCCCTGTAGCACTCTTAATTGTAATATTCTGACTAATCACTGTTCCAACCACAATAAGCCCACTCTGCACAGCTGTACAGTGTTTTTCAAGATGACTGTGTTTAAAGCTGGGGTAGGTGATGTATTTCAGTGTTTTTTTGTTATATCTGTTGAAATTCTCCCAACAGCAATCAATAAATCAAATGCTCTGACAGTTCAAAAACAGTATATGTGGCTGTGCAGGCCTGTAATAAGTCAGTAGCTTGTCCAATCATTTCATTCAGGCTGAATGTAATGCTTGGTCAACCTACCTACCTACTTATCTGCCTATCTGTGCACAGTCAGCCTGGGCTAACTTCACATGATACAGAAGAACAAATTAACAGCTAATTGTCACAACAATCACAAAACAACTATTATAAACATGATCAAATTTCAACAAGTTTTGGGAATAGATAAAAGATGTGTGATAGGCCTGACAAAAAGCTGGATGTATAATGTCAGTTAGCTAAACTGCAACTGCCCTGAAGCTGAAGTTGCTATAGTAACTGAATATGCAATTAAAATTGTGTTAGTGGCAAAATAGCACATTATAGTTCTACTCTAGTAGATTTAACTGGAGAAATCTGAATACTTCACTTCACCTCTGCTGTTTTACTTACTGACTAACTATTTCAAGCCAGGGTGGTCAGAGGTCCTATTAGCCCCATTGCGTGAAGACCCATAGCAAGTTCAGAAATGACTGGATAATCAGTGATAAGCGTTCAGTAGGCACTATGAGGTAATGGACAATATAGCTGGGGTAGTTAGGAGGCCAGAACACACTGCTCAGCTCTCTGTAGATATCATCATGCACCTAATTATCATCAACATGTGGGATGGGAGGTTCTTTCTCTCACTGACACACTCAGCCAGCTGTCATATTTTGATCATCTGTGTGATGAATGGAGATTCCTGTTTGATTGCAGACACACTGCATAACCTGTTCTCCTCTGTGGTAGCCCTCTGCATGGTGTTAATTGATTGAGACAATTTATAGTTGATTTAACCATTTAATTTTGGGTTTTAACATTTCACCCCACAAAACAAGTTGATAACTACTCTTAATCCCCCCTCCCCCCTTAAAAACATAAATATAGTTAATTCCTAACACCTCTTCTGCTATTCATTCTATTACTGACAATTATACATATATATATATATATATATATATATATATTATATGACAAAATATAGGCCGTGCTTGAATCAATGTACAACTGTGTACCCATTTACCCATTTATATTCACAATAGAACGTTTAAGGAGATCATAATTATAACCAGTTAATGCAAATATTGAATGGCATTTATCCTGTCAGACACATAATGGATATAACATTTTGTGGTGTCATCCTAATGTCACTGTGCACTCAAAGAAATCAGTCATACTGCAGTTATACTTTACTACACAAGAGGGCAGCAGATCTCCATTGTAAAATCTATTGTGACAACCTGTTCCAGTTTTGTGTGCTGTGATGTTTTGGCCTTGACCCCAGTCACAGGGACTTGATTTAATTTGTTAATTTAAGCTCATTGTGGTCAGTGTCATTCTGTTCAGTCGCTTTAATTAAATTGTGTTTGGCTGATGTAATTCTGCAAACAAGACTACAAACTTTTGCACTTTTTATGACCAAAATGTGATTTCCCACTGTGTCCTGTTAGAGCTGTGGTATGTCAAGAAGCTTGTTGTTTATCCATAGTCTTCGAAGAGTTTTTCGCTCAACAAATGAACTGCAGTGTTTCATTTTGTTTTACACAGAAAATCCATTCAAGCTGGTGAAGAGATATCTTGGAGATTGAATGTGATGCTCATCTGTTTTCACTCTTTTATCTCCTCATTTCTTCATTCTTCCTATTTTCTCCCCAACAAACAGCATGTCATGTTCATCCCAACTGACCAGCTGCTCTCCATATTGGCTTTCTTGTGTTCCTTTGCAAACAGGCTTGGCTTGGCTTCAAAGGGAATGATTTATGGCCTTAAATGAATGAATGAAAAGCCATATCTTTCCTGTTTTCAGATTTGGTCTGTTTAGAGTTGTAACTATAGAGTGTGCTGCATTATTTCAGCTTGACACACTCATGTACTTTTGACCTCACAAATGATAATTAGGATGAATTCATTTTTTGCTCTGACCAAACGTTTAGGTTCACTTGTTTACGAAGCTAGTTAGTGTAAAACGCATTATATCTTTAACACTATTTTAAGCCTTTATTTGTCCAGGCAATTGAAATATTGGGCAGAGTGGCTGTATTTCAGACACACCCTGCTACACATTCACACAGGAGCTGCCTTCGTACAACCACAGATTTCCTCTCTTGGCTGCCGACCAACTCCACTCCAGTGGTTGGAGCTTGAGTGCCTTCCTCCACAGCACGTCAACTGAATTTATAGGGAGTGGGGTGTGTGATATTTGCAGCTCTCCAGCTTCTGGTTGTCACTGGATCCCTAAATTTCTTTCCCATTTTCTGGGATTCAAACCAACAACACTGCAATTGTAAGATTACTTCTATCATTTTAAAATTACTGAGACCTGGAGAGTACAATTATTTGGCTCATTTTGTGTAAAAATGTGTCTTTTTTATGTTATGTTAAGTTTGGTTAGTGGAACATGTGTGTTAGAGTTGGCATTATTTGAATAAAATAGACTTTTAGTGATTATTGGCACAAGTATTGTTGATTGAAACAGTAAAAACAGAAAAATGATTGATGTGCATGTCTTAATGTTTTAATATGTTCACCATTTGAAGGCTGTGAGATAGTTAAAAAGACAGAATAGGTTACAGGTTGCAGACAGACAGAGATGATCTGGTTATCTCCTCCTTATCAGTCACCAGCTACTATTAGGATGTTGCATGTGGTTCCAGGACATTACCCATTTCCTCCTCTGTATATCAAAGCCTCCACGTCCCCCTCCCTCCTTCAGCCTAATTCACTCCAGATGAGCACAATGGGACATTTGTGTCAGCCTGCCTCAAACAGCTGGCGTAGAGCTCCAGAACAACTTTTAATCATGCATTTGTTTATGTAATTAAGATTAAAAAACAGCACCAAGGACTGTGTTCTATTTTCCTCAGCTGCAGACTGATCAGATATTTCACTGTGATGTAGGTCTTGTCTTTGTTGTAGCTCACACTGCTCGCAAATGCTCATGGTTTAATGACATGCAGGTGATACAAATCATGTGCAAACTGCTGAAGGTCTTCCAAGTGTGTGTCAACACGCATGACAGCTCTCCCAGTGAATACACACTGATCAGCCACAACATTAAAACCACCTGCTTAATATTGTTTAGGACCCCCTTGTGCCGCCAAAACAGCTCTGACCCATTGAGGCATGGACTCCACAAGACCTCTGAAAGTGTCCTCTGGTATCTGGCACCAAGACGTTAGCAGCAGATCCTTTTAAGTCCTGTAAATTGTGAGGTGGGGCCTCCATGGATCTGACTTGTTTTTCCTGCACATCCCACAGATGCCTGATCAGATTGAGATCTGGGGAATTTGGAGACCAAGGCAACACCTTCACCCCTTTGACATGTTACTCAAACCATTTCTCAACAAATTTTACAGTGTAGCAGGGTGCATTATCTTGCAGGAAGAGATCACTGCCATTAGGGGAATACCGTTGCTATGAAGGGGTGTCACAGTGTATGTGGTACATGTCAAAGTAACATCCACACACTACCTTTGCTGGCTTGCTTTCTTCCCATAGTGCATCCTGGTGTCATCTCTTATCCAGGTAAATGATGCACACACACACCTGACTGTCCACATGATGTAAAAGAAAACGTAATGAATAAAACCAGACCACCTTCTTCCATTGCTCCATGATTCTGCTCTGACACTCACATGCTCATTGTAGCCATTTTTAGCAGTGGACAGTGGACAGCATGAGCACTCTGACCTGCCTGTGTCTATGCAGCCCCATATGCACTGATATAATGCTGTGACTGATAGTATATTTTTTCTGAATATGTTCCCTGTATCCCGGATACACAGGCTCAAATGACTTGTTGCAAAAAAAGTGTAGTGTGATTTTAAAACTAACATGGGTTTTCTTTTTAAAGAAGTTTAAAACAACTTGAGATGGAAAAAAAAGAAAAAAAGAAGAGGAAACATGAGCTTAAGTATGCAGAACATGTCTTATCTACTTATAGTCCCATTTCTCTTTTGCAACCATCAAGGATTTGATGCCTGAATTTGTAGCTCCTTTCCCTCTTCCTCTGGGTGAGCTCTGGGCATCAAGACATATCATATATATACACATCTGTCTAGGAATGTTGATCTGAAAACCATAAGGGCTTGTCTCTATTCAGTCTCTACTCACAACAACATAAATGCCTGCAATTTCACAACCACTCAATAATGTATTCTTACCAACAGAGGATGGTCTCAAAGTGCTCAGACAGTTGCACAAGCAGCTAATTGGGGATAGATGCACAATATCCCTTTGAAGTACTGCTTTAGTGCTAGTGCACAGAAATTTCCCCCTAGAAAACAGAGCATAACAGCCTCACTGTAGTACACAGTTTCACTTGCTGAAGGGAAGGTATTGCTGCATTTGATTAAGTGGAAGGTTAATCCATTAACAAAGCACCTAGACATCTAGATCACCTTGCCAGTCATACCTGTACAATCTATTTAAAAGAATTGTGTCATTTTCTCCTTTGACACACTGACCAATGTATTTTTTCTTTTTTTCCTGTTTTTTTCGTAGTGGGGAGGGTGGGGGGCGGGGGGTGGTGGCAGATTTTGCTCCACTTTTTTATTCATAGATAACATGATTCATACTTCATACTCACTGTGAGGGGTGAAAATATTGGCCAAGGCAGTGCACACTGCAGACTGCAGAGATACAGACACACAGTCAGTGTCTTTTCCACTGCAGCATTTCAGAGATGGCAGAGATTATAGGAGGATAACACTGCACAACATGGCCGCCCAAACCAGATCAAAGCAAAGACAATCAAAGCCAGAGTGAAAGCTACAGCAGTAAGCTCTTTTAAATGTCTGCCTCCCCCGCCCCAACTGAGCAAGTGTGTTACCCTCCTCAACTGTTTCCATCCCCAATCTTTCCACTTCTGGGACTGACATAAGCCCCTTTTTGCATGAATGCTGGACAGTGAGTAAACCGGACATAAATCCTTCAAAGCAATGCAAACAGCACAGTAAATGACCTATGATAATATTAAACCTGAGCCGTCATGCTGTAAAGTCTGCATAATGCTAGTACTGATAAGACATGACACTGGTCATAATCATTTATGGCGCTGGGTTTAGTCTATATAAGAATGACATGACAAACGACTTGTCATGACTCATGTATGGTTTTACATGAAAGGGTGTAACCGCAGGGCTTGCGCACTGCATGGTCACAGCTGAAGTTGAAGTTTCAACCCAGTTTCTCCCAGAGGTAAGACTGTGCAATATGCTGCAGGCTGTAAAAATCCAATGACACTTCACCGTACATCTCAAAAGTTAAGCCTCCTTGACTTTTGAACCTTTGACCCCCTTGACTTTTGACCATATGTTTTTAGATTGATGAATGCATTTTTTCTACCTCCCAGACAGCTACTGGTTTCAGTTCATGTGTGCATGGTATGAAAATCAACTTCAGACACTTGCTCAAGAAAGGTAATCCATCATGGACTTCTAGGCATCTTTAGTTTTGGCCAATGTTATGTTAATGGTTGCATGTCAATGCATTGATTGTTTTGAAAATGCTTTCAAGCTGGCTCCATCAATCAATGATTGCCAGAATCTTAGCTGCTGAACCACTGTTTAATGCAAGAGCCTACCATATTCATGTGATCTTCTAACAAAATAAAGATATATTTGACTCAATTTTGAAGAATAAAACCCAACTCCTCTATACAGCTTGTTTTAGTTTCCCGGCCTGCGTGTACCCCGAGACTGTATTAAAACAATACTGACGTGCTTATATGTAATTTAAAAGCATCATTGGTTTGTATAATTGCTCCCCATGTCCACACAGGCCAAAAAGAGATCCCCTCTTACAGCAATTTCAGTGTGAGAGAGTTGGGACTAAATCCTCCACCCTTGTTCTATGCGAAAATGTTTTCCCAAGTTCATCTAAGGCTTCAGTAGTCTAACTTTGGTAGACACCCTCTTGATTTATCTAACAGAAAGTCTTTTTAATATGAAATTCTCGCCTTATGTTACTATCCCTTTTGCCTTGCTTCAGCAATCATTGCCCATGGAATTACAGAGAGGGAATTTTGTATTAAAAAGACTGTAACTTTGAAAGACACCCAGTTGATTTGTGTAACTCAGAATGCGTTAGCTTCATCTCAACTATGAATGTAGACTATTTTTTTCACAGGACAAAGACTGTACATTTTGTTCCCCATCCCTTACATTACACTTCAGGAAGAGATCTCACATGAGGAACAATATTACAGTGAACAATAACTGTCAACTCGTGAGCATGTGAGTATTGTATATGAATAGACTGAAAAACATATATCCTTTTAACAGCTTTTTGCAGGACAAAAGCTCCAACAAGATGAATGTAGTTCAATAGTCTGAATTTGCTAGTAGAGAGCTGTTGTAAGCTACTGTAGCACTAGAGGGTTGAGAACCTATAAAGCTAAAAACCCAGATACATTTCTCAATGCTTAATGGACAAAGCCAGCGCTAAAATGTCAGTGAATACTAGACTTACATTGGTCAAATTACCATAAATTCATGACTATGTGGTTTTGTAGCTACTTTATTTGTTAGCCATAACAACATGATGAGCCAGTAGTATCTCAGGGCTGTATGTTTTGGAGCTAATCTGCCCTCTAGTGGTCAGAAATCACTTCCTGCAGCTTTAATCCTCTAAACTGAGGCTTTTTGAGTGTTTTTTGTCCTTTTTATTTACAGACTTGTAGCAGAGTCTCTATCTGTTTTAGCTAGGCATGATATATGTTGTTATTCTCAGGATAGACTGCAAAACAACAGTAATATGCGTGTGAGTTGTACTACAATTGTTATAAAACTATAGTTGTGACTTGCATGTATGTTCACAGGTTTTGACACATTGAAAATATCTGTATATGAATGAAGTAGAGTGTTGGTGTTCAAAGGATATAAAAAACATGTTGATAGGAAACTCTGAGCCTAAGCAATGTCAAAAAATGTACTGATAGTATACAACAACAACAAAAATGATCTACATTTCCTGTAGAGAAAACTGTCTTCTACATTTGAGTTAGTTAACTATTTAGGGCTGGTGGGCAGCCAAAGAAATAGGTCAATGGCAGAAAAAGTTTTTCAAAATGTCTGTCTTCCTGTTTTTCAATTGAATTACCACAGCATGACATTATAACTCAATAATTCATAAATCTTTTTTTTTTTTTTTTTTACTTTCTGTAATGGATAACGATCTGAAGCAGGTTTATTTTCGAATTGAACTGACATTAAGCAGCATTAAGAAGGCATGAAAAACACATTGATTAATATAAAAAGTTGCAGAATGCTTTGGGAAAAATGGCTGACAGTAGCATATATTATAAAAATCTTATAGTTAATGGGCAATGTGCAAAAACACACATGGTCGTGTAGAAATATCTACACAGAATCTGCATCAGATTCTGCTGTCTTAGATGTTTGATTTTGCTAGAAGCACAGGTTTACTTTTGGGAACGTGGATCAAATGTTTCACCTGGACCTGCAGCAGTAGGGGACAAACCTGTATCAATTAGGAGCATCGTAATGATTACGACTGAGATCAAACACCCGACCTGCCACCGCTTGTCAATTCCACAGAGAGCCGCTTTTGGAGTGCGTATAATGTCTGTGAGAGCAGGGATGAGCATGCTGAGGGGGAACTCTCATTTTGATGATGTTTCATCAATCTGTTTGAAGTTTTTTTTTTCTGTCCCTTTTTTTCTCTTTGGCTTTACTCTTGCTTGGTTTGCAAAAGCTTTCAGTCTTGGTGAGTCATAGCAATATTTCACTGTCCAAAGTGTCCTTGAACATTTCTTACCAACGAGGATAAAAGCTAGCTGACAGCTCTTCATGGTAAGACCAGGAATTCTTTGGTAGCTAAATGCACAATTCAATTAGACAGAGCTACTCTTTAAGTGGTTTGTTGGCTGTTGTGCGTAGAAGTTTCCAGAGATATAGGTCAAACTGCACATGACTATATAGGTGATAGTTCTGTTATCAGGTTAATCTTGGAAAGGTCATATTCATTAGTACATGTCTTACCATGTCAACGAAATGCTGATGGTTTCTATCTGTGCGGCTTTTTAATTAAAAGAGACTCCACACAAATGACAGTTAAGTTTATAACTTTTCTATTGTTATAGACTACTTTTCCAGTCCTTAGTTTTCTGAGTGTTGAATAAATGACTTTTTGGCAACAGCACAGCAGACTGTGGTCCTGTGTTTTGAGCAAATAAAATGACTGCTGCCTCTGCTCTAAATATTTAGCCATTGCAAACCTGCAGCTCGTGCACTGTGTCTGCTTTAATAAGATGTGACTGCGCCTGGACTTAAACTTCATTCACATTATTACAATTTTCAAATAGCTCTACATTTTCCCTTGGACAGGAGAGGCAGTTTTTGGCCATGGGTACCAGTGTACAGCAGGCAATGGGTTGTTAAATAGCTTAAAAAATCAGAGTTTAGAAGTCTGCACAGGCTTCTTACACATACTCCTCGAGACATTACAGATTCCAGGAGTTCTTTCTGATCTTTCAGCATTCAGCTTGACTCCAACTTTTCCTTTATAAATCTCGAATGGGGGAAGTGGGGTTCCCGGCTCATCTCATTTTTTTAAACTCTCCTGATAGCCCTGCTTCCTATGTTCAACATCTTTTTGTTGCCTAGGTCTGCCTGCTACGGTTGTAATTAAGACCAAGAATTATCAGACCGGAATCAGATGAAAGGCTCATAAAGCACTGCTGAATTCAGACGCATGCCAGGGGCCAGCTCAGTTACAGACTTAATTCATATTCCCTTTGTTCCTCTCCAATCTCACAGAGGGCTCGAGGCAGCTGAAGGACTGCTGGGTCTAGTGACAATATAACAGGTATTAAATAGACCATTTCCAGTGTCACCATGTGGTAACTGAAGGCTTCAAAGAGCCAACAATTTGCTATGAAATTAAACCAGGGATCAGTCTGGCCCAAATGATACTGTATATCTTCAACTGTGCATGTGAAATGTTTTGATGCAGACATTTAGCATGCCCCCAACAGAGACCCCTAAACAACATTATTTTCTTGAAGATATTAGTCAACTGTGGCAATCATGTGAAAGATTTATGTTCACTGACACTGTATATAAATCGTGATGTGTTTCCTGTGAATATAAAGTGAACTGGAGCGTGCTACATCATCCGTTTTGCTTTCCCTTTTTAGCTCAAACCCTCTAATAGGCTGTTTCAACTCTATTTCTGTAAACATGGCAGGAATTATGCCACCTAAACTTGCAAGTAAAATTATTCTGTTTGTAAAGCCTGTTTTGGTATTCTGGTCATTCCTAACCACACCATCTGGTGGCGGTCTTTGCACTTCTCCCAGCGGAACATTACTCTTAGTGATCTTATTGCCCTATCACTTGCTACCCTCATTAAAATGAGTGATGATAATAAATCCCATATAGGCCACATGCAATTAAATCATATTGATCTCCAAACATACACGCACATCCCCTGCATCATATGCATACTTATCAATCCACAAACAAGCTCCTACAGACGCATGAAGCACTCCACTATTAAAATATTTCATTTCAAATCTCTTTTCACAGTCCAACACCTTTGTAGGTGCTCAGTACATACACACTATAGGCACATCGTGAAGGCAGGGTTTTCAGAATACAGACCAGAGAGGAATGTTTAATCAGCCAAGGTCACTGTGTGTTGCCACGCATTGTTGTTGAAGGAGGTTCTGGGAGAAAAGAGGGACCATCTCTCATCTGTATTCTCTTCAGATGGCTTGCGTTAGTAGGATCATGCAGATATGGGCTTCTTTTCTGAGAATTAAAACCCAGATGTCATGCTAACAGACACACACATCCTCGCCACAGTAAAATATTATTTATGGCTCTGCAGTCAGCATAACTAATGCCTCACACTCAGCAATCATTCACTGTGAATAATGCAAAAATAGTCTTCAATTTTAACTTGTTGGCAATAATCCAGTTCCACCCATGTACCAGAATTTATCTGCCCCCTAACTCTGTTCACACTCAAATGTTAAACATTAAAGCATTTCACAGAGAAAAACAACACAACATAGTGCTGTGGCCTTGCTATTTTTTTTAGATAGTGTGAATGCCAAAATCACTGAGCGTGCTGGTATAAATATAGCAGGTTAGGCTCATTCTTTAATGGGTTATTTTTTCACCTAAATTTTTGTATAACCCTTTAATATAACCCACAGTTTGCATTTGAATGTTTCATGTAATGTTAGAGATGAAAAGTGTGATTAGTGCAGTTAATTCATTATTTCATACCAAGGTGAAAAATCCCAGCAAACATTGCTCTGACACTGATGTGTCGGATGCCAAAAACAGCAAAATGCAAATTAAACACAAATCATGAAACTCAACTGCACATGTTTAGAATACAGATATATGTAAGTGTCAATATGTCGTTCTAATGAGTATCAGATGTGGTCCAATTTCTGTTTAAAAAAAAAAAATACGGTCACCGGATGGTCATCTTTCTGCGCTCAATAAAGGTCAACCTGGTCTTGACTTCAAAGACTCTTAAAGTACTTCTCAGAGTTTGACAGCACAACACATCTATGGATGATTTGTACTTAAATTGGTTGAGAATGGATTGTTATAGAGGAACATCCTTTTAGTTTAGGAATGATGTGAGCTTTAACTGGGTTAAAAAAATGTTTATTATTGAATCACATATCTTCATACTTTCATTTTTGATATGAGCAGAACATTTCAGCCTGTCTGGTGAGAATGCTAGTAGTTCAGCATAAGAGTGGAGAGCTGAGAATGTGTTGCACTGGCTGAGTTTGAAAGGCAGGCAAACGGGGCAGAAGTAACACTTTTAAAATGTTGAAAGTTTGCTTTTATGTGCTAAAGGCTCATGTTGATGAAGAGTTGAAGAGTTCAGTAAATTTAAAGCCTCTCTTTTCCTTAGAGATGAGGACTGTCGGCAGCTGTTTACATCCTGAAGTTAGCATTAGCATTATCCTGCTGCAGCGTCTCCATGGAAACTGGAGCAAAGTGCATCAGATGGAATTAAAGGAGTGAAGAATTCAATGTGGTAGATTATCTATAAGAAGCTGTACTTTTGATTATCTTTTTATGCATTGTTTAAACTAATTACACATTAATTTTGACTCTGTGCTGCTGCAGAAATGATTAATGTCTTGTATTAACTGAGTTACTTAATGTATTTGACATGTGTTTGGTTATATATCATTTAATATCAGGATTATCTTGAAAGTGACATGTTGTTAAGATGTGTGACAGACGTCCAGGTCAGACAAGATGCCAGTTGGACTATTTTAGAAAGTAGAGCATATTAAGTCGTTAATCTGGACACATGGGATGTATAAAGCTGCAGAATGAACACTGTACACATAAACTTAAGCAGAATAGCTAAGTAAGCTGATGATGATGGTAATGACATATTTCAACATTAAAGGGATGCTCAGGAAGGATGTCCAGCCGATGACCAGGTAACATCCTGGATGTCGGCAAAACTTCCATTATGGAACTATTTTTTTACCATAATGAGACATCTTGATAGGATGTTCAAAGAATAGTCATTCAACATCTCAGTGTTTGCTGGAATAAAATCCCATATTCACAATTTATATGCAATATCAAATAACCTTTTCACAGAGCAGGAACACACACACACACACACACTCAGATAAGATAAGATAATAGGTTATATATCAAGAGCCTTTTCTCACAAAGCGATTTTTTTAATGCATTCATCCTTATTTAATGTAGTTATGATTCATATTTGCAGAGCATCCATATATCTGCAGATAAATTTGACAATATGACATGTTCATACATTTTGTTGTGGCAGAAATCCCAGATATATTCTGAAGTGGCAATTGACTGAGCTACAGATACAAAGCTGCTGAGAGCCTTGTGCTGTTTTACATAGAGAACAGAGGCTTTGATGTCCCCCAATGAATTGTGCTGCAATAACTGTGTCTCAACAGAAGAGATAATATCAACACATCACAGGTACAAGCCGTGCTACAATATGACAACCGTGTTTCATGCAATATTTGATTATGCTAATACACCAAACAAATAAGGCCAAGGCATAAATGTAGACACCAAAGAGTAGTTGATTACGTCTGATCTTTTTTTCTTGAGACAATAGAAGCAACAATAATTGCTCATTTTATTTATCTCAAAATTTAATAAGAGGACAAAACCCTTGAGATGCAACAACTCATTTTAAACAGAGTCCTCAGACACAAAAAGTAAACAAATATTTAAACAAAAAACAAATACATTATAATTATGATAATAGATTTAACAGTCCAACGACACAAAACAATCAACATGGACATACCCATGAGAGCTCTCCCACCATCCTAATTCACACCCACTATGTCTGTTACAACTGTCATCAGTACTAAAATTCAAATAGAAATAAAATAAATAATCCAACCAAATAACATTCAAAATTATACAATCAAAGACAAAAACAAGTGGATTTAAAGTAAACAAGCAAAGAAGTCATTGATTCGAATGAGTTAGGGAAATAATTCCAGTCTGATGGTGCTTTAAACTTAAAAGCATGTCTCCCAATTACTTTAAAGAGTCTAGGCACAATAAAAAAAAAGGTTGTTGAGTGTGTCTGAGTAGGACGATCTGAATGGAACTGAAAGATGTTTTAAGGATAATGGATACTTAAAGTAAATGCTTTGAAAACAAACAGAAACCAATGAAAATGTCTCCTTGAGTGAAGTAAAGTTAGTTGTACATGAAACAACGATGTATGTGGTAAGGACATGTCAAGAAAAATATACAAATATAATTGAAAACTGCATTTAAAGGCTGAAGATGTGTTTAAGAGGTGTTCTGGTTTACCACCGTAATCAATAATGGGAAATAAAAGCTGTTGGACAATTTGTTCCCCTATTTATTTAACAGTTAAATAATCTGATTGACTGTGATGAGACGAAACACACTGCTGATGGATATGGAAGTAAGAATTAAGAGAAAATAATGCCTATTGAGAGACACCAATTGTATGAATTTATCAAGAAGATAATGGTCAACCAAAGTGAAAGCCTTGGTTAAATCAATACATTTGTACCTGTAAACTGATCATTGGAAAATTTTACAAGGGCAGTAGTAGCAGAAAAATCTGAATGAAAACCAGACTGGTATGGAGATGAAATGTTGAGATCATTAATATATTATTATGATTATGATATTTAATTTAATTGATTAAAAATGAACAAATAGAAACTGGTCTATAATTTCTATAGTGAGCATCTGGTGGATCTCCTCTCTTATGAAGTGGAGTGGCTTTAGCACATTTCCAAATAGATGGAAGCTTACAAGTAGATACGGGAAGATTAAATAGGTCAGCAAGTGAGAAAATAAGCACTTGAGAATCTAAGTTTATAAACTTAGCCTCTAAACCGTCAGGTCCAGGAGCACAGCCAACATTTAGGGCAGAAATAACTTGCATAATTTGAGTAGGAAAAATGCCTCTAAAAGAAAATGAGCCACTGGGGTAGTTGAATTGCTAATTTGATGATCTAAGTAAGCCAAAACAAAAGGGTACGTGAAGATGATTGAAAACTTTCAAAATAATAACTGGGTTATGGGTAACTTCATCATTAAAACTGATGATGAAGCTTTACATTTCATCCTGAAACCCACACACTCATGAGGTCAGTTTATCAGAGAAGGCTCCCAATGTTCAGATGGATAACCCTTAAAAACCTTTTATGGTATTAATGCTGTGAAAAAACAATTGAATACATACATAGTAGATCAGATGAAAGAAGGATGAGAGCAGAAGAGAGCAACACCAGAGCACAAGACAAAATAAAACAAAACAAAAAAGATTTACCCACAAAAAACAACAAATGGAAAAGTAAATCCATCCAGGGCTCACCACAGGCCCACTGTTCATGTGATTTCTACTCTACAAGGGAGAACACAACCAAAATGTTTAGCCCACAGCACCCAAAAAAGCCTATTAAAAACCACAGATGGGATAGTACAAACTATGTAATGAATTTACTACTGTAGTATGCTCTTCAGCCATGCTTATGACCCAGAGAGTATGTAAGGCATAGTGCTGATTTAAGCTAAATGCCAACATCAGTATGCTATCATGCTCAGCTTGACAATGCTAATGTCAAGCTACTAATGTTAAGACGGTGTAATGTTTAACATGTTCACCATCGTAATTTAGTGTGTTAGCATACGTGTGATCGCTAACTAACTACGCTAACGAACTACGCTAACGAACTAATCAGAATTTTGTTGATATTGCATGTATATCTGGTCAAAATCTGAATAAGTTCCAGGAGGAGGACACACTTGTTCCAGCTACAACATTATGCTGAATCAAAGCCCAACATTTTAGCTTACACCTTCATCAGGGGCCAAAAAGAAGCAATAGTTTGAAAACCACTTTTATACATTTTAAAACATTACACAAGGCATCATATATATGTACATACACTCAAGACTTCATCTGTGTCACCTGTATTGCTACCTGTGTTTGATTTACACATTTTGGCACCATCTAGTGGTTAAATCAAACAAATCAATCCAGGCAAGAGAATTAAAAAAGAGATCAAATCCACTATAAGTTCCAACAAATTGTATCAAAGCTATAGAGCAACAGTTAAACGTAACTTGTAAGGAAACACCTGAAGTCTAGCTCTACATTCAGTCCATGTGGCAATATTGTGTTTGATATATGTTTTCAAAATGCTTCATGTTTCAAAAGCAATAGATCCAGATTGCCACCTTGCTTGCTGCAATTTACTTTCTCAGTGCCTTGAAAGCATAGACTAGAAATTGTTTTGCCACATGAGAAGTTGCTCTTAATACTTAAGTGCTTTTGCCAACTGAAATCCAAATGTTCAGTTGTCATTTTGTCTTCATGAAAATCACAGGATCACCACACATATTAGAATTTATCCCGAGGATGTCTATGCCAGACTGCATAGCAATTCACACACTAGTTGTCAAGACATTTCACTACAAAGTACAAATGACACAGCAAATCCCCAAAGGCATTACAATTTATCCTCTGGGGATCCTGAATGTCTGTCTAATAGTTGTTGAGATGTTTTGTCTGGGGCAAAGTGGTGAACTGACCAAAAGACCAACATAAAAAAGTGTATGCTCAGAGCAAAAGAGAAGAATGTCTTCATCAAGCTCATTTTTGTCCTCTTTTGGCAAAACACACTGCCCTTTGGGAACCTGCAAGAGAAACCCTTTTGAGTCTGTGCCCATATTACTGCATTCTCCGTCCTGTCATTATAATTCCACACAACGGGAAAGCACTCTGAGCCTGTGCCAGCCACCTATACTTAGAGCGGAAGACATTAAATGGAGACATACCTGAAGTGACACAAACTTGGCAGAGCCGAAATAGTTTCCAGATAGTTAATTAACCTTAGTGACTTATACAGCAGTCTTGTGTGGCTGGTCAGTCGCAACCAGTGCCGGGATAAATACAACCAGTCATGTTGACATGTCACAGTTCATACATGTCATGTGTGTACTGCCAGCCTTTACACTTTGTTTAGAGCTGAGTTCACAGGGTATTTTCGTCAAGGAGTGGAAAACAGCGCGTAGCCATAATGTTATGCAAACATACCAGAAGTCTTTCTGTCCATAATTAACTCAAGTATGGTAAAATGGTATTTATGCAGACTGGTGATACAACCCCATGTGTTCAATTCCGATCATTATAACATGAGTTGTGTAACCTATATATGTCACCTATACTTAAAGGGCCAGTGCACCCAAATTACAAAAAACAAACATAGTCATTTTTCTCTTGTGGCATTTAGACTTGTAGATATATGTGAAGGTGAAGGGAATTTTATTTGTGATGCTAACAGCACTAAAAATTACATGTAAAACATTTGAAGGCAACATGCAGTAGCTCTTTCCAGAAATATTGTTCCTGTTACTCTGAACAATCTGCACTTCTCACTGTGAAATTGTTCCTGTTACTCCAAGTAATCTGCACTTCTCACTGTGAAGTCTCACTGTGAAGTGGTAGCTAGAGGTAAGAGAGAATATGTGTATCTGAAGAGAGTGTAACCTTGTTATCTTGAGATTAGAGCTGAAGCAACCACAGTAGTTCATTAGCTGAATAGTAAACAGAGGATTATCTGCAACAATTCTGATAAATTAATCATATACTTCACCAAAATCTGGTTCCAGAGTCTCAAATGTGAATATTTGCTGGTAATCGTCTATGATAATAAACTGAACGCTTTTGGATTTTGAACAAAAAAAGATATATAAATATGTTCATTTTGGGTCAAGTAAATTGCAGAAGACATTTTCATTTCATTTTTTGAGACAATTGACGATAAAAATATTTAATAGTTTCTTACTGCCTTATATGAACTTCTTTATGTCTAGGATGGTGGTTGAGTGAATACATTATTGCATGACTCTCCTGGAGAGCAGTTTTATTGCAGATAGGTAGTGGAAATCATTTTAAAGTTTGAAGTGTTACAGTGGTTTGCTGCATGAAGTCCAGATGTCACTCTGCTGTGATTTTATGACGAGAAAACGTCGAGCTAGAAGGTCACAGCCCAAAGTAACTATTAAATCCACAGTGTGACATAAACATTTATGTGGATCACACTCCGGGTTTTGAATGTTTCCATATTATGGGCATAGCAAGATTTCAACAAGATCCTTAAAAGCAGTGTCTCTGAATTAAAACATCTCTATGAGAGGACTGAGAATGAAACATCTGGCGGGCAACACCTCACAGCTCCTGGGGAGAAAAAGTCATCACGTCTGTTGAAAGAGATTGCATGTGTCAGAAAAATGGATATAAAGTTAGTGGAATGAACCCCAAACTGAAATGAGGGAATGATGACACTTGCATGGCTGCGATTACACAAATGAATTGAAAACAGGTGGAATCGGCATGCAGCCACTAGAGACACTCAATTTTACTAGTGTTAATTTTTTGCAGGATGTGTCTTAACCGTGTGAGGAGAATTATTCTTTTGGTTGTGCACAAGATTTCACTTAAGCCTCACAGCCTCCATACAGCTTTTCCAATTGCATGCATGCCAGTTTCACACACCAGGCTCATCGTTTTATTTCAAACACTGAGAATTGAGGCCTCTCTATCTAGACTTGGAGCGGGGCCAGTTATATCAGCAGAGAGCTAAATGGAAAGTTCAGCACAGGACTCTATTTAACGCTGCAAACGGATGTCTGAAGACTTTTGTCAAGTCAAAGAAAATGACTGCAATATTTAGTAACAATTTGCTGAGCATACCCAGCCAGTTTGACAAGGTATATTAGCATGATATTGATGCCAAAAACAATCACAGCTGACACGTTGGACATCCCGAATTCTTTGCTATAAAAGCTCAATGAACATCATACCCCCACATCCATTGCCTGACTTGTCCCTGTCAAATTGCACCCTGATATTTTGTTTTAACAGAGCTGAGGTGATTTAAGAAACTCTAACAGAAGAAGACATGCGGTTTGTATTCTCATGGCTGTCTCAGCTTAAATGTCTCCAGATTCTTTATGGAAGGGATTGTAGGGGGTGATTTGCTGACGTTATTTACATGGAGAAGGTTTTGCAGCCTCCCTGTTGGCCAGAACATCGGGATTTTGGAATTTTTTGGCAGTGACCTACATCTGGATTTCTGCACTAGAGGGTGCCCCACCCCCTGACAGCCTCTTGCAGAGCCACAAGCCTGATTTTCTGTCTCTCCCTCTCTCTCTCTTGCTCTCTTTCTCTCTCTTTTTTCCCTCTGAGTAACTCTGCAACACCAACACACCGTTGCGAATGTAACCCTTCAATGTTCCCTGTCACACCTATCAGAGCATAGTCCAGTTAAGGCCTAAAACAACACCTCCTGTTGTTGCAAAGGAGGGAGAAACAGAGAGCGTCCTTCGAGTCTTATTCTTCATGCTGCGTGCGGAACAGTATGTCGAGCACCCAATCTGGTTTTCATCCTCAGTGCCCCACCCTGGCTGAAATACAATGGATTGGGAGCAGGCCTGTGACTTTTAACTCACTCTGCAGATTCTATGCTCTGCCGCCAGTCTGGCCAATCTGCAGCCCAGAAAATTCCCTTGATGTGTCGGCCAAAGCAGCTTTGAATCCAATCATAAGGCCATAGGTTTCCTTGTAATAGTACATCCATGTTCCTTCACTTAGACACAGGGGAATTGCGTTTATGGTCAGCAATGTGGAAAAAGACAGATTGATTTTAGCCATGAATCTCAGTTCCCATAGTGATGTATTGCAAGACGCAGATAGTTTAGTAAACCTTTTCAATAGTTAATCAGTGAACTCCCTGTGAATTCCCCAGAATTTTCTGGGCTGGAAAACAGTTAAATAACTTTTTTTTTGTCAGTTGTTGAAATTTTACCATCGTTTGAATATACAATCACATATATTGGTTGGCATACCGCCCAGGGTGTGCAATCAAATCTATATTTGTCTTTGTTACTTCTAGCCTGTTATTAAAGCACAGTTTTCCATAATAGAACAAGAATGGACACTTTAATTAAATAAAGCTGGGATGAAAGAGTGAATGACTCTGTCAGTCTCTGAAAGCCTGGTTCTTCATCTGTCAAACTTTGAACTGCTGTTCTACAGACTTTCCGCAGTGGGTTTTGAATGATTTTCTTGTTGTAGCCACCGTACAAACAAAGGCACCCCTGTAGATTTATGTCTCATCCCTCTCTCTCATATTGGACTCTGAGGGCTTTAAGGCTGTAATTAAATTCCAATCCCCACTCTCACTTCTCCACTGACTGTCCCCGTCTCTGTGGGAGGTTGAGAAGCTGGGTTTACCGCCTGTTGTGGTTTGTTTGAAAGATCCAGGGTTCTCTGGAAACCCCAGCCATTATGATAGAATTCACACATGTGGTGCAGAGAGAGAAAGAAAAGGCCTCTGCTCATACACAGACGCAGGGCTGGTGACATCCGGTCTGGTTGAGGAGTAGAGACATTGCACCATGTGTGCGTGTTTTACCCACAACGCCACCTCTCCATGTGAACTATGGGATTTGAACATTCTCACGTCAAAGTCAGGGAGTGAGATTCCAACATGCTGCTATTTCATGCATATGATAGCGCTTTTGGGGTGTTAAGATGCCCATATAAATAACTCCATCATTGTACCTATCAAAGCTTTTCCTTACCAGACGGCCACCCACTGCCAAAGCACAGATTACTGGCATCTGCCCATAGCAAGGCCTGTAAACTGGAATCAGCTGCAGCAGCAGGCTGTCAGTTGGGACTCTTGACAGCGATATGAGGGGCTAGACTGAGCAAGTCCAGTCCAGCGGGGACCAGCGGGAGAGGAAGGATGAGTTCTGCACCACTGATCCAGAGTGACAGTGATGGACAGGTTCAGAGAGGAGAGCTGATGGCCAAGGTTTTTCTCCTGTCTGGACAGTGTTTGAAAAGATGGACATGACGGTCGCAAGGCTTCGAAGTCCAACAGGGCATGTGTGCCTGTGTGTGTGTGTTTGTGTGTGTGTGTGTATGAGTGTCTGTTCCAGAGTGCTGATGTGGGTGTGCAAGCATGTCAAACGGTCAAGCAGAGACATAAATGTGAAAGGTGACACTGAAATCTGAGATCAAAAACTTCCTTTTATGTTACATTTTTGTCCATTTTTAGAAAGAGTGATATGTTAAATATACAGCATGTGATCTAAAAACACAATGGGGCTGTGACTAACAAGCATTCTTTATTATCTATTATCTTCCAATTAATTTCTTTATTAATCCATTAATCATTTGGTCTGTAAGATGTCAGAAAACAGGGAAATTGTGTCAAACAGTTTCTGAAAGACAAAAGTAAAATCTTCTTTTTTCCAATTCACAGTCAAAATGATGAAAATATTCAGTATCTACATGAAAGAAAGAAAAGCAATAAATCCTCATAAATAAGCTTGTACAGACAATACCTTTTTTGCTTGACAGATAGTTAATCCATTATCAAAACAACGTAGTTCCTGATTATTTTTCTGTTGATTAACTAACTCAACTGACTAATTATTTCAGCTCTAAAATACAACATCAACAGCGTTCCTCAGGGCTTAACCAACGCTGGAGCTGCACTTACATTATAAGCACCAGGAATAGAGGGACACATTTGTTCTTTATAGTGTTGGGAACCAGCTCTGTCTTGTTAAAAGCCTAAATTATTTGTCACAAAACATGTTCCTCTGCAGCTCATGCTTCATCGAGAGTCAGGGTTTCCTCTGACAAGTCATTACGTCAAAAACAAACGCTCCCAAAGGCAGCAATTAATGTTGAACTCATAACACACAATGATACCCCAGGGCTCTGGATCTAATATGAACGTTGGCACCCCTTGTTGTGCTGTTTACCCAGTTGTCTGCTTTCATGAGTCACATGCTCTCACAGTTTTTCCCATTAAGCTGCATGCTTTTGTGCACATGTTTCATTCACATGCTTTCTGTCACTCAACTCAGCACATAATATAAAATATTTCCCACATACTTTTACTTCTATAGACTGCTGTCCTACAGACAGATTATATGTGCAGTCATACCCAAGGACAAGTAGTAGAGTTCTTTTTTTTGCAAGGGAGCATAATTTTTCTAGGCACATACATTATCGAACAGTACAACTTCAGGACACAGTCTGGCTGTATATCCTCTTTATGATGAAATTAATCTTTTTGTGGTTTCTCCTTCATGATTTGCTGTTGCTCCAGGAAATGCCCAGCACATCCAGGACAGATCCTTCTCCCATGCTGTGGAAATAAGCTAAAACTGAAGCCCTGTCCTCTTACTGGATGCATTCAAGGTCTCTGCTATATTTTACACACTACACGTCCAAATTTAAATTATATTTATTACATTTCAACCATGGTCAGGAGATTCCTTCAAAATCAATACCTGATAGGCATGGTGAGAATAAATTAAATTGAAGTGACTGTTGCATCAGCCCAGTGTGGAAGATTGACGTGCAGCATTTGAGGGGCTGCTTCCTCTTTTGCGTGAGGTGGTCAGAGACAGCTCTGGGTTTGGGCTTTAGGGGCTTTGTGAGGCTGTTAAAAATGTTCCTGTTCACTTTTCCAGCTGTAGCCTTTTAACGGTGCATTAAATGACGGTTACCCCCAGAAGAGTCACCAGGGAAAACAAGAAATGCTGTTTGAAAATCAAGGCAGGGTCAAGAGCAATTCTTTTGCACCATTCAACCCCCCCCCCCCCCCTTCCCCTTTTGTGCAAATAGAAATAACAGATATACTTTTAAGGTCATGTTAGATAGGAAAATTCTCTATGTGTTCAAGAAAATCCCCTCAAAATCATCTTTTTCTTCTTTTTTTTTCTCTTTCGTCTTTTCTCAAAGCTGGCATATTTTAAGGGTAATGGTAACACTTTAAAATTTTTGGTTTGGTAAATTGTACCAGCATACTAAGAGTCTAATGTCATGCTAGCAGCTCTGTTAACTAGAAGTGAACATGCTAACATACTGATGATCAGCAGGTATACTATTTTATCTGAGTGAGAGTCTACCGTCATGCTAGCAGCACTGTGAGGTTGTACTTCTAGTGGTGCTCCATAGTCACCTACATGCTAACAAGGATGTACTGAACAAATGAAATCTCCCTTTTATTTCATTGTATTGAGCAGAAAGTCATATAGGTTTGGAAGTGAAGGATCATTTGCATTATAGACTTAAGAAAAAACAGCTCACTCTCAAGGCCATATTATTTTCCTGTAAACTGAAAGTGAAAAAAATATTGGTGTATTGTTGTAGCATAGTTCCTTTATTTCTTCTACAAGGTTTTATACATATAATGACACAATACAGAGAATTCACAATTTCAGCACTCTTAAAACAGTCAAGACCTTTCTCAGTGTAGAAGAAGCAAAGTGATAAGGAAAGGAACAGAGGGCTCACCGCACATCCCCTGAGCACAGTGAGGAATTTTCCTTTATACATTCACTGAAAAGACCCTTCTTGCCCTTTTTGCTCTGCCGAAGTGGAAAATACGAGTTACTGAAATGCAGCTTATCATTTGCAATGCACCTCTTCAATAAATTTGTTTATGGTGAAAAAAAGCACGATGTGACCGAGACGGGAACAAGTGTTGCACTGTGCTCTCCATCTAGAGCGAAATGTGAAAAATGAATGGAGGTCTGGAGATTTCTCGGGCAGCCTCAAGCTTTATAGTCTGATCTCTCACAGAACAGAGAGCACAGAGCTGCAGCTCAGAGTGACTTACCATAAAATATCATGTTTTTTTTCTTTTGACTGTTTCCAAGGTTTTTCCTTTCTTACATTACATGAATGAAAAAGGGATTGCTTTCGAACAGCACAAAGGCAGGCATTTGCGCTCCTGTTTACTATTTATTTTTGCATCATTACAAATCCTACAATTCTTTTTCTATTCAACGGGAAGTGAATGTGCATGCCCGCATTTTATCAGCACATTTACACAGTCATTCATAACCAGGAAAAAATCAGCAGTTGGAGGAAAAGGTGCCTTGCTTCAGGGCTCGCTGATGAATGGGAGGTTGAAACAGCTGAGAAACCTTCTAAAAATGTTATCCCCACATCTATAAAATTGTTGGGAATTCTTCCAGAGAGATTATTGGCATCAATGTGAAGCACATGCTATGAAGTTATATGTGTGGTGTAGACCTTTACTTAAGAAAAAAACAAAAAAACTGTGGTCTTTATTTATTTTTTCACATTGTCTGGAAGTTTAGATAGCCAGATCTTTCCAAAACAACTGTCACAATGAAACATCGTAGTTATTTTATTCTAGCTTTGTGTTTTTATGTGTTTGTGGGTGGTTTGCTGCATGTGTGTCCATCTAACTCCAAAGCCAAATATTTTGATGAAATATGAACCTTTGTTGATGTAGTCTGTAGTAAAGGTCATTAAGTGGCAACATAGCAATAATAAAACATGTCACCATGTGCAGTAGCTCATTGCATCACCGCTTCACAGTTTCAAAGAAGAAGCCAAACCTTTATTCTACTTTTTTTTTCTTTTTTTTAACCTGTCACTTTGATTTTCAAACCAATGGCGCAAGAAAACATTGCTTTGGGCATCTTTTGAATTGAACTTCAAGCATGACATTGATTATCTTAGCTTCATAATTATCTCCACATGTTACTATACCACTGTGTTTCACATTCAGGCAAGGCTTGGTACATCCTGGGTGAGTGATTATAGCAACTGTAAGTAAATTAGCTGTGAATGAAACTTTTTAAATAAAGCATCAGTCAAAGACACCCTGCAGTTTAAAATGATACATTTCCAACAGTGAAGTCAGTGGCAACAGAAAGCCACGCTGACATCCGGAAAATGACTTATGTACAATAAAACTATTAACACAGTTTTTCCTCGTACATTTCGAATTAGTATGTTACATAAAGAATCAAACCAGCCATGTTTTATTTCCAAATTTTGTCTCTTTTCTGTTTTTTTGTGATCAACTTGAAATACAAAACAGATACAGATGTGTTTGTGTAATTAATGGTGGGCTTTTTGTGTAAATAATGGCTATATGGTTTCAGAAGAAAAGATCTGTAATTACCACTCTGAAATACCACTGAATAAAACAAGAAAAAGGCGTTCTCTTGAAACATTTAGATTCCATACATGTTTCAGTGAGAAAAGAAAAATCTCATATTTATCAAAGATTTTCCTGTCCAAGCTGTTTTTGACAATACTGTCTCTGAGAATTGGCATATCAAAAGGCACTTTGAAGTGTGGGACATTCTGTTAAAATGACCGTATTTCTTTTTTTCAAGTGTATTTTTTACGTGTTTGAAGTCGTGTATGGTATGCAGTTTATTCAGATATTCACTTTTTTCCCTTCCCACTCATGCATTTTTAAAAATGACAATTGTTACATTTGGTCTTAATCAGCCAAAAGA
Source organism: Scomber japonicus (assembly GCF_027409825.1). Lineage (NCBI taxonomy): Eukaryota > Metazoa > Chordata > Actinopteri > Scombriformes > Scombridae > Scomber > Scomber japonicus. The sequence goes on along the minus strand of NC_070589.1, from coordinate 21,730,442 downwards.
CTGTGGAACCAATTGCTTAAATATGGGAAAATGGTTCTCTTGAGCTTTTTGACTAATAGCAGCAGTATGTTATATTTGTGTCTCAGGGGAATGCATTACTATTATTTTAACAGAGACAACCCAACAAAAACACAGGCCTTCATAGAGTGTTTACTGTATAATGGGTGTGACAGGCTACCTTAGTCTAATTCTGAGGTCATAGCTGGTGTTTCCTACGAGGTATGACAGTTTTACAACTGCAGAGCTCAGACTCGGATTGTCTCTGACATGTTAGTCTGCTGCTACTATGTCTGTCTCACAGTCTCTCCTTCTTTTTCTCTTCTTCAGCCAGTTTGACTTTCTATCTGAAACACTCTTTTTTTCTTTCTCCCATTTCCTCTCTCTCTCTCTCTCTCTCTCACACACAGACACACACACACACACACACATAGCACAGGCAAGAAATGATATCAAGCCTTTCTCAGCCGGACTCAAAGAGGACTCTTGAGCATATTTTAAGCCTAAAGTCTTAATCTCTTATAATAGGCCTCTTTGTGGAAGTCGAGGAAGCCCATATTTCTTTTTTAAACAGCTCTCTGTTGCAGAGGGCATAGTTGTGGTGATATCCTAACAGGCATTAAAATAACAAACTAGAAATACCAACAGGCTAAAATTAAAAAAAATTAGTAGCACAGTTTATATTGCAATAATTCCATTGAGACATTATGCAATAGCTAAGGAAACCCGATAAAACACTAATGCTAATTTAAACAGCGCAGCAGGGTTTCCAGGTCACCACTAAACAAGGAAAAAAAACATTTTGTGGTTGCCATTTTGGTATGTGCAGCTTTTCCTCAACACACATGCTCACACATTCACATCCAGTTTCAGCTTGTAAGTACAATATATATTATGGGCTACAGCTATAAAAAAAATAAAAAAAAGAAGGTGGGAAAGCCAGATTTGGGTTTGTTTTTGCTATTTTGTTTTCACAGGCAGGAATTCTGGGTTTGTACTAGAGCTTTAAATGCACACAGAGAAGCCAACGCAGCCAAGGCAGGGCAGAGCAGAGTTGTTCAGTGGGACGGTGGCAGCAGAGCAGCAGTGATTCACATGTTCTTTATCTTCCCGCTGCAGAGTGAAATGTAGAGGAATGTAAGCTGTACATTTACAGAGGCCCCAAGGAAATATAATACTCCTTCTGCATTGTGGCTGAGTTAATGTAATTATGCATAGTTCCTGCTCTAGCTAAAGAAAAGATTGCTATCCAAGAATATAAACATTGTCTGCAAGAACGCCTTTTTATTTTAGTAATAATGTTATTATTTTTTTTCCAGCAAGACCTTGGTGGAATCAGTCAAAAAGCAGATTCTGTGAACATAATATTCACTCCAGTTTTGCGGAAAAGTTTAGGATAATTCATGAGGAAAAACAATATAGATATACACCAAAGCATGCATATATATGTATGTATAGGCTACATGCAGCCAATACATACACACACAGGCATACACACACACACACACACACACACACATACACACACACACACACACACACACACACACACACACACACACACACACACACACACACACACACACACACTTTTTGGACCAGGCTCTGTGATCTGATTTTGAATGCAGCATCTTGTTTGATGTCTTTTTGATGATGGACATGAAATAATGTCCAAATCACCAGAGGCTGAAACATCAAACAGATCCAAATGAAAACACCGTAATGTCTTTTCGGACTGAGCCTCATTGCGCCTTCATTTGCCACTGCCCAATGGAAGCCGGGCTTTGACTGTGAACAGATAAAAGACGAGTTGATAAATGAAGCACTTTCATCTCCAACAAACTTTGACAACTTTTTCATTTGCAACGCAAACACTGCATGCCTAATATGCTGCATCATAATATCATCAGATAATCACAGGTGGTAATGTCAGTGACTCAACGAGAAGTCAAAGGTGGATGGAGTATCATCACAGCAGGATAAGAAAGCCCAGGATATACTGATATGCTTTGGATCAAGACCCCCCCTCCCCCCATCACCCCCAGACTTATTGTGGAAAGGACGTGATCATCTATATATTGTTCAATTTCAGAATCCAATGTTCTTTGGGTGAGAGAGCTAATACAGAGCACAGGTGACTTAGTGATAATGAACCAATATATATGCATCATGCAAAACCGATCCTTATGCTTGGCAAAAGGGAGCTCAGCACATTCATTCATCACGATTTTGTCTGTTATGAAAACGCAGACGAGGAAACTTCCACTCCTCGCAGTGACATCACACACACCCTTAAGGGATAGTCTCATTTGAAGCCCATTTTGAGCAGCCGTGTCCATTCCCCACTGTTTATAATAAGGAAGCTTTTGCAGACAATGCCGGCCCATTCCCATCGAACCCTGGGCAGGTCATCAACTTTGCATTTAATTTGATTTATAACTGAATGAAAGCCAAGTTTCCATATAATTTACAGACCAGTTTGGTGTCTCTCAGGGCTTTTGGATGGCTCTGTGTAAACTGAGAGGTTGATATTCAAACAACAAGGCAGAGAGCCATAGTGGACTCAGAGCTTTGCCTTGGCTTCTGCATCAGTCTCCTGACAGCAAACTGGCACCCAGCTTCAACTAATAAAGCGCACCACCCAGTTTCAACAGGGACTGCATGTCCTGCGCGTGTGTGGTCAGTTGGAGCAGAATACTCCTGGAAAGCCACGGATGAAAGACATACTGATCGCTAAATCTGTTAAATCTACTGTATGATGTGAGTCTCATCCCTTCTTTCTCCTCTGTGGATGATGTGCTGCAATTTAGCACATGGAACGATTTAGACACCAAGACCGATCAAAAGTGATTATGACACATCTTGTTAAACCTGCATAATTACTGTCATAGTGGCAGTTAAAGGATAAGATGCTGGTAAATCCTATCAAAACTACTAATGAATTGATCCCACTAACAAGTATCAGCTGTGTAGCCAAAGACTTCTATCTGTTGCTTGGCGCCTCAGAGCTTCATTTCTGTCTAAAAACTATTAAAAACACATCCGTGAGCCACACTGTTACACTGGGTGACAAGTCTCTTCATCACAATCAACATGGGCACTGTAGTTGAGCTCAGGCAGTCCCGCATACACCATCAGCTCTCACTAATGCACCAAATGTGTATTAATCCACCGCTGAAAATAGATCCCTACAAAAACACTTTTTACACCTGTTTGATTTATGTTTGCTTAGAAACTACAGTGCCCTGCTGTTCAAGGAAATTATTTTGCATGTTTCAAAAAGGAAAGTAAATGAAAAATGATCCACCTCCCTGAAATGATGATGTAACCTCATATAAGGCTTGTGAAAAAAAAAGTTAAAGAGTTGGCAAATGCGCAGCAAATCCTTTGGAAGGTGCTTCTAGTAATAACAAAATCTAGACAGGACAAATTTAGAATGAAATATTTTTAGCTCTTTAAGTCACCAGTGTTTCAACAGTCTTCATCAGGGTGTGAAAAAAGGAACCTCCATATTTGAGAAATATTAGAGTGACTTTGGCAACATTTGGTAAATATGTCAAATATAGCAGCCATGTGCCTGACTCTGGGTGCAAATTTAAGATAATAATGATGAGAAATAATACATATTCAAATGTATTTGTGGAATGATTTGGCTTTATTTTATATTTTTTCTTTTTCCCATAATTAAACTAAATATATGAATTACTATTAAGACCAATATTATTATTTTTTTTATATTATTTTTAGTGGGGAAGGTAGATGGTGTACATGGGAAGGCTTTGATAGGTGTGTATAATTTTTCAAACTCTGACTCAATGCTTATTGACTGCTTTTTAACCCTTTCACACATAGTGGTCACTGCAGTGGACAGCTATTCAAAACCTGTTTTCTTAAGTATGAAAGGATTTTGATGGCACAGTTCCACTTGGACACTAATACGCCATCCCATACACTACCACTAAACCTGCAGTAATGTTTTTGGTTGTAGATCAATTGATTTATGTTATTATATTGTCATAGTATATCATTTGGTGAAAGAAAAAATGAAGTTCAAGTATTTTATTTCATGCCTAAAAAGAAATGAAAACAATAAGGAGAAAAATCCTGACTGAAGTTATCATAGTTCATGCATGAAAGGGATAAGATCATATGTGATATGTGTCTTTAAATAAAGTTAATAGTATTGTATGCCCACTTAAACATGATATCAGGTGTGTTAGCAAAACATGAAAGTATTTGTGATCAGTTTTCTGTTCCTGTTCATTATGAGGAAATTAGTTTAGGGCTGAATACCCCAAGTCAGAAAGCACAGTCAGACAAACTTAACACACTAATGGTTTCGGTCTTTTTATGAGTCTTGTTGACAAAAATATAGAATATCCCCAGCATTATTACCTTTCATTATCTTTCATGTATGGATCAAGGCAGATATTTTAATGGAAAATATGAAAGAGCAGTCAGACATCTGCGAACAAGAAAAAAATTCACATTTATTTGATATCAAACAGGAGTTGAATTAAATATCAGCTGATGATGGGCTCTTACAAAAGAAATAAAAGGAATCTAATCAGTGCTGTAACAAATTTTCACACTTTCCAACCATGTTCTTTTTTTCTCCTTTTTTCTTTGAATAGTTCGGTTAATAAATTAATTAGTGTCAAAGGATGAAACATGTCCGCAAAAACTGCAATATAGCGTTGACACGAACATAAGTATTTAAACCTGACAATTTCTTTCAAGTAAAATAAATTACACAAGTATCCAATTCACTCCAAATCTGTGCATGGCCCGGTGTTAACAAATATACTACTGGCAAAAACTCATCATTCATGAAAGCAAAAGCACTTCACAAGCAGAGACGTGAGCATATGGATTGATATCTCTTGAAACATTTTTTTTTCTCATATTCAAACATACTACAATGAGTCAAGTGTGAGAGGAAAAAGCACATTTCCACCATTTTGATTAACCTTGTCTGAAGAATCTTATTAACATTGAAAGGGCTTAACTACTGAATGGTTGCCGTTTCTTTCTTTTTTCATTTTTTTTTTTTTTTTAACATTTTTTATTTATTTACTTTTTACACTAGTGGTACAGCAAAATATATTTTCTTTAGCTGTTACTTTGACAACAGTTAAATGTGCAATAGAGAAAATATAAGGCCTGAGTCTGAATTAGTGGTTTCTTAACTTTACAGTCCTGACTGTGTAGTGGAGCCACACTAGTCCTAGTTCTGTACCTTATGACTAAAAAGACCCTGGTTCTGCAAAGTCCTCCAGCAAGCTGTCAGGAGTTTCATAGTTCTTTGCTTGGAGTATTTTTTTAATCACTTATTCTTCAACTCTTCCTTCAGTATGACCGCAATGCCAGACTTATCTCTGACACAGTGGCCCATGTGTTATTCTCTGCACCTCTTTAGTCCAACAGCAGAGCTTTCACAGTCCACATTGGTCTGGCCTCGAATAGACGTGTTTTGTGTGTTAATGAGATCTGTGTGCAAAAGTCTTCAATTCATTCCTTTTTCCCACCCAACAAGATTTCACTTCCTGTTCTAACAGGAAGGGCATGTGGAGTGGAGAGCCAGACTGGCCAGCTCGCTTGACATCAACGAAACCACCCATCAGTTAAAACCTGTGCAAACAAAGCCAGCTGGCTCAGAGGCTGGTAATGAGCTGCATTTGTCCGTCGCTGGGAGCCTCTCCTTCCTGTGCACAGCCCTCATTGCTGGGTGGGATAATGCACCCGTCGCTGGTGCCTCGGTTTATGTGGTAGTAGGACAGAGGCTGCGGCGCATCGCCGAGCTCAGGCATGCTTTTATGATACGCGTCCTCGCTCTCGCTTCGAGGTGAGGGTGAGAGCTCCTCCTCCTCCTCCGGGGGGTACGGTGAAGCTGAGGGCGAGGGTGAGTCTCTCAAATTTGGCATGCTCGTGTAAAGGGAGTCTCTATTATTGTTGGGTGAATGGGAGCCCATGTCCTCCACTGCAGTAACAGTCTCAGAGCCATGGCCACCCTGCCCCTCCAGGTGCCTGGGGGCCTTCTGGGCACTGTAGAGCAGAGAGTGAGTCCTCTGGGGCAGGAGAGGGGCCTCCAGCGCCTCCTTATGGTGGGGGTGTAGAAGCAGCTCCAGGGTGGTGTGGCCTCCTCTTCCACTTCCTCTCTGGGGGGATGAGGCCTCGGCGTGATCCGCCACAATGGCGTCATCCTCGCTGCCGCTCCCACCCCCGCCTCGGTCCACTGTCACCCTGGTCTGGGGAGGCAAGGCTCTGTCCCTCTCCCTCTGGGCGTCGCGACCTTTGGGGGCCCCACGGGGCCTTAGGTTGTTGTGGACAATCTCAGATATAATCATCTTCTCAAAGGCAGCATCGTCCAGGTTGAGGCCCCCCAAGTCACCTGGGGCTCGAACGCCCACAGCCTCATAGTCATCGTCTCGCAGGGAGTAGCTGTTGTTAAAATTGCCATTGAGGGGGAGGGTGTCCATGGCACTGATGTCCCTGCTGTTGCTCAGAGAGTGCTGTCCTGCAAAAAAAGGCAAAAACAGCAGGTGAAATATAATTTTCCGCCTTTATTTAGAACAAAAAGTCTCCAATACACCATCCACATATACTTGATACTGCTCAGGACACTTGTGCTCTTTGATCTCAGGGTTAATTTAAACATTATACAAATAGATAAAAGTTTTAAAATTCAAAGGAGAACCCAATTAGCTCTGCACCAAGTTCATACTCATTAGGCCTGAATATCATTATAGCCAATCTAAAAGATTATCCTGAACAATATTGGAGAAATGAGAAAAAAAAAAGATGACAGAAACGTAAATAATTTAATGCGGCGACACGCTATAAAGTAGCCAGGTAACAACACAGCAGCATACAAAAAGCAACAGACGGGATGAGAGTAAAATAAATAAATGTATTCAAGCTGATGAGGAGGTGTTGTGACATTAACGATGAATAAAACATTCCACCTGTTAAAAGAAGGCAAGACAAAAGAGTAATGTCAAACACAGATGGCCAGCCACCTCTCTGCACTGGGGCCCCACAAGCACAGCAACAACCCCCACACCACGACAGACAGGCACGGTGCAATGACTCACTTTGCCACCACTCACATCAAGTGTGTCTGCTCAGGCTATCTGGCCTAAGAACAGCTGATGTGCAAAAAAAGTAAAACAGATGCTTTCTTTCAATTGCAGCAGAAACAACAAAATCACTGAAATAAGACAAAAGTGGAAGCTCGTAACATCCAGCCTGGATTCAGTCGATCCGACTCAGATTGTGTCCTTGCAATTAACTATAATTTAGAGCATTTGATGCTTTGCTCAAATTGTCATAGGTGGATGGAGAATGACAGCAAAATTATGTGTTCAACAGTTTGAAAAAGCTAAAGGACAAATCAAGGACAACTGAATCCTGGACTCAGCAGGTGGAAGGGTTCAGCAGCAAGCACAGTCTGTTAAAGAAATCTACAGTAATAAAAATAACTTTTCCTGATGAAATTATTTCACTCCCTTATTTAGAATGACACATGTATTTGTTTCCTTTTTTAATGCACATTTATGTGTCATATATGTGAAAAAACACACGCATACACACGCACACAGGAGAGTGTAATTTTGTGCAGCCTTGTGACTAAGCTCTAGTAGCAGGATGAAAGGAAGGGGGCTATTTTGATACGATATGAGGATTTTTATTTACTGGGTACACTGTGAGCCTGTTAGTGAAAGGCTGACATTTTGTATGTGAGAGGACGTCATCACAGGCTGTCTTTGCCCGGCTTTGCACACAGAAAAAGGGGAAACCGTAGTTTTGGGTTTCAAATGAACATGTCAGAAAACGGATGATAGTCGAAATCTACATTTTCAAAACAACATTGACATTTCTAAAAAGAGTGAGAGGAGAGCTGGGAGCAAAAAGGCAAAAGGAAAAAGGGGGAAGAAAGACTATTTGAGACTTCTCTGAAGAGACCCCTCTCTAAATTTGCATTTGTTTATGTGCAGGCAGTGATTTTATTGGAGACAGGTATTGTCTTCTGGGAGAGGGGGAAATGATGTGAACAGAATTCAACTGGACACCGCGACAGCTGCACTCTGGGAACCGATCCAGAAGAGGTTCATCCAAGATGTTGCTTACCGATTTTACTGCATGGGATGAACATCTGCAGAGTATTACTTAGTATTAATACACGCATAACAGGAGACACGCTCATCCCTTTTGCAGGAGCTCAATGTAATGACTATAGCAGGCGAAATTTGAAAAAGCTTCTATAAACTTGACAGTCTCTCAGCGCATCTTTCATACTTGGTTGGTGATCTTCACACCAGGTTTTGACATTTGTGTGTCATTCTGTTTCCAGCTCTCCTCAAACTAGTTTCCATATGTTGAGTTTTTTCCTGTTTGTCACTGCTGCTGTTAAATGAGGCAATAAGTATGGGTAATACTTCCTCTCAGGGTGCAGTCAGTTGTTCTTGTGTTTGAACATGACAGCGTGTTCGCCTCTGGGGGGAGAAGAAGCGTTTCTACAGGTAAAGGCGATGTTTACACTGATCGCCACTTTTTATCTGGCTCCAATGTTAACATGCAATTATCCTACAATGATTAAGGAGGTAAACATTTTAGGGTAATAAAACATAAGCTGTCTGAACACACACACGGAATTCTGCATCTGAGCTGCTCGGCTGCTGCTGAGGCTACACACACACACACACACACACATTAAAAAAAAAAAAAAAAAAAAAAAAAAAAAAAAAAAACGTGGTTCACAAAATGTCTTTGATTTTCTGTGCTAACATTGTTGGTCCCAACCCTGCTTCATTATCTGCGAGTGTGAAGTGCTCTCATTGTGCTGCGAGCGAGCTTTCAGCGTGAAACAAGACCGTAATGACTGCAGTGGGTGAAAGCTATATGTTACTACATACTGTATGCTTTACTTACACACTTTCCATACTGCTGTTTTTGTATGATCCTTTTTATCATCAAATGCCTGAGAACATCTAAGGGCTATGACTCTGCCCGCATTGCGTCATGTGCTTCTGTTTTTTTTTTCTTTGATTGGGTTTCTTTGGCTCTCCAGTGAGGAACTAGGTCACCATAAACACTGACATGATTTAAATACAACTTAATTTGAAGTGATCTCAATAAAATGTAAGTAATTCAACATGTCATCATCCATGAACATAAGGGTAATGGCATAAATGATCAGGACTAACATGCAAAGCTCATATTCAACACAGAGAAATTCCCATATGGCTGCTCAGTAGACAAGATAAGATAGCATTGACGTCTCTGAGTTTATCTCCTTCTGTGTTTACAAAGGGAAACTTGAGAAGATAAGAATGACTAGAAATACAGAGAAGGAGGCAACCAAGAACAAATGATAATTTTGGAGTAATTATTCTTATTTTCAATACATGCTGTGCTAGAGCCACATCCATGAAAGTTTCTTATTTTCAGCAAATCTAACACACTTTACGTGTTAGTTTAAAATTTTGGGAAAAAAACGACAGGGAGTTGGATAAAGGATCAATACCACTCTTAAATCTGTTTAATATAAAGTTACCAGCAGCTTAGCAATACTAAGACTGCAGATAGTGGGTAAACAGCTGGTTATGTCAAATGTTACAAAACCAACCACCTCTTGAATATTTGCTCTGTAACTAACTTTTCTTCAGAAACCAAAAGGGACAAATTTATATTTTAAATTCTCTAATTTCCTGATGGTGCCCCCTAGTTTTGCATTATTTCAAATAAATTCTGTTCCATCACCTGCTTATATAGTTGAGTCCTTATATTAATACAGCAAATCAAATATTGGGCTCTTCACTGAGCCTGATAGCATCCTGCTATACAACACAAGAGTCACAGACTCTAAACAACAACCCACATTAGCTTTATTGCCATAGACTCCTTCTTATCTTATTAACTTACAAACAGGAACACTTCTTATCCTGCACCTAGCTTGTTGAATGAGCAACCAAACAAAAAAGTGCATCACAAACATTAATTAGCAGGCTAGATAGCTAATTAGCTGCTCAGATGCAGCACAATAAATAGCATGTTAATATACCAGACATGACATTTATGTGTCATTTTTACACCTTGGTTTAAATACAGATGACATAGTTAGAGTTTTAGGGCAGCTGGAACATGGATTTTGTTAACTTTGTGCAGAGCCAGGCTACATGTTCCCTCCTGTTTCAAGTCTTTATGCAAAGTTGAACTAACCATTTGCTGGCTGTGGCTTCATTTTTAATGGACAGATAAATCAATCTTCCCATCTTACTTCTCCCCAAAAAGTAAATAAGTACATTTCCCAAAATGTCAATAGTTGCTTTAAAACAAATATAAATGTATGTAAGAATAAAGATGGAGGGTAAATGTGCACCTGGAGAGTGAAAGGCCGGTGGAGAGGGGGTGTTGCACACCACCGTTTCTGCCAGCAGGTTGTTATAAGGGTTAGTGTCGTGGGTTCGGAGAAGAGGGTTAGTTAGGAGGTAGTTGCCAGTCATCCCTGAAATAACAGGAAGAGAGAAAAAGAGGGAAAGAATTCAGGAAGGACAGAGAGGAAAACACAGTTGAGGAAAAGGAGCATGAGGTATTTCAGGGTCTGTGGTAGTGCACTGTGTAGCTGTCCACATAAACAAACAATGACATTCGCTGTCCAAAGTCTGACACCACATAAGACCTGTGATCTGTCTGCCTTCTATTATGGACAGAGCAACCATAGAAACGTTGCTCAAAGCATGACGTTATCCAAACAGTTAGCTAATGTAGCTGACAAACAATATCATCACGACAAGTGTTGACCAGAGCATAGAAATAAAATCAGCTACAGTGTTTATGTGAAACAAATTAATCTAAACAAACTCATCCAGTCGAGACACTAGACAAAACATGTCTAAATAGAACTGCCATGAATAATACAGTATCCTTATCATCTGCAGCATGCTTGTGTAAATCCTCAAGAATGTAATAACTATTCACAGTCACTTAGACTGATGGCTGAGAAACTCTGCACTGGCATGTGTGTTATTTATTTAAAAAAAAAAAATCTAAACTAATGCATAACTTCAGCCAAATTTGAGCTGGCACCGTCTGGAGCCCGAGCTTCATGATGCCAGGATCTATCCCCAAAACCTGCTCTGACCTCAGCCTGACTTTGCTCACCCCCCCCCCCCCCCTCCCCCCAACTTTATCCAGACAGTCACTCTCGGGTGAAAATGAGGCTGCACATCCATGCTCTCAAGACACGATTCCTAGGATTTGATCTAAAGTCTTCATCTGTAAAATGTTATGCCAGGCTGAATATCACACCTCTTTTCTGTCCCTATTCATCTCCTTTAAGATGATCACAATGAGCAAGAGAGTGCAGGAAAATGGTGTGAACTTTGATACACAGACTGTGTTTAGCTCTCTATTTTTGATTGCATGGTTTCATCTTCCTCTTTTCCGGACTGCCACAGAGCCATGTAGGCTGCATCCATTGAAGTGTTTATTGTGAATTCCAAACTCCATCACAAAGAGAATAGCATATGCGTCTCGTCTGGTGGTGGAAGGATGCTTGCTTACCCTGGTTGAGTGTGGATGTGCTGTTTATGTCTCCTGAGATGAAGGAGGACTCTGACTGCTTTCTCACAGTGTCGTTCCACATCCGCCTGATGCGACTCTGGGAAGAGAGAAAAGGAGCCATTGATCAGGACTCAACATGGTGCTGCTGCTAGTCAAGGCTTTTCGCCCTGATGATTCAGTGGCTACGTGGGTTTGTGATTCCAACCTACACTTGTATACATGATTCAACTCACCCACTGTTTGATAATTGGTAAAACAAAGCATGCAACTATTGATCCAACTGATACCAAAAATGGATACTCTAACAATCTTACAGCTTGCAATTTGAGAGATCGGCTCTTAGCGGTTCTATTTTCTCTCGATGATAAGAGCGGAAGCCAACACCAAATTCCCAGAATAGCTCTTAAGATAGACCTAACAAATTCACCAGAGAAAAGAGTTGAAGAGATGTCACATCCAATTCAAAACTATTTGCTCATTTGTGTCAAAGGTCTCTCGGTTTCTTTCTTGTCATACCTGGTCTACCTCCTAATCGTAGTAAGGAGCATAAAAACAATACTTTTCCATAGTGAGCTCATATCTATATGGTAGAGGTGTAACATTTCCAGATCTTAAAAATGTCACTCCCATCTCTTGACAAATAAACCTGGCCATCTAATAGCCTGAAAACTAAGCTTAACGTTATAACATGAAGCCTAAAATGTGACAAAGTATCACCCTGACTTGTCTTTTTCAATGCTCAAACTGCATATTTTGTTAAATAAAAGTGGACAGTTTGCTTTATGGTGGTAAAATTCAAGATCAGAAAACTACTGATACATATCGAGTTTTGCTTTTAAGAATCCTATTTACTTCTAAATCTAAGTCTACAGCTGGCATCATTCTCTATTTTTTTATTCTCAAAACCAACTGTGTGCTATGTCTGTGAAGATCTTCATTCATGCAGGTCATGGTTATTCAAGGAGAGTTGAAGCAAGGGGCAACTGGACTTGGCTGTAGATAATTGAAAATGTGTTGCCTCTCATCAAAGGAGTTTCTTTACTGAAGAAGCCCTTTGAATATCTACGAACAGATACAGCTGCCCCATGATTCAAACATTGTTATTCAACTATTGGATAACAATGTGTTAGTTTGTATCTCAGTATCCTTCTATGCCCTGTCTGTGGTACCCAAGCACATTCAGTCCTACTAAGGAGATACATCTTAAAAAACAGGTCACAGTAGCACTGCAGTTTTTATGAAATGTTACTCCAACAACAGTAAATGGAGGATTTGTAGGGGACTGCTGTCAGCAGTGGTTTTGGTGCATTAACTAGAAATTGCACACTGAGATAGTGTATGTGGATAGATTCAAAACACACAACCGTGCTCTAATGAAGGAACATGTCACCTACTGTAGAGTGGTGCACTGATGTATTTTCAGTAGTGTATTCTATAACAACGGAAGTCTATAGCAGAGAAGAATAAACTATATCAGGCTTTGCATACCAAACAATATTTGTTAGAAGAATCACTTCATTATTATTGTTGTTCTTTTCATAGAATTTGTTGACAATAACAAAAAATAGAATATCACTAGGGTTAGTTAAAATTTTTTGATGATAGATATTTGAAAACTTTTCTGACTCATGAAAGCTTTTATTTTTGATATATTCATAAAAAATATAAACAAAAAATGCCTGGATATAGAATAAATAAAATGAATCTACATACAAACATTTTGACACGTTTTTTAAAAATTCCTGAACCCTGATGTCTGATGACCGGTGTTGATCATGTACCTGTGTAGCGGATGAGTAGCGGGCCGTGGATCGGGACGTGGCTGTCTTGGCTGAACTGTGGGAGCCCTCAGGTGGCAGCGCTCCACAGCACTGGGACTGACGGAAACATTTGCTGTACTCTTTGCGGACCTACAGAGGAGTATAAGATCAGGACAGACTGAGCACACAGACTGGCACAACACCCCCCGCCATCTTCAACATCATCAAATGCCATCGAGCTGACAGCAGTATAAATACCATATCTGTAAGGACAGGTATAATTAACATCATGATAACATGTTGAAATATTGTACAGTAGAAGCACTTTATGTGGGTGTTGCTAAAAATAAGAATACTAAAGCAAACGGTTAAAAAAAAAGAAAGGCATTCACATTCACATTTGAGAAGGTGGAACCTGGATGTGTTTCTTAATAAATGACTGAGACTATTAATCACATTACTGTTGATTAATTCTCTTTTGGATTGAGTAAGTAATCGTCACAGTCTCACAGGACAAAACTTACCTTTTTCTGAAGGAGGCAATGGAAGATGAAGATAAACATCCCCTGCAGAGTGTTGAAGATCGTGAAGAGGTAAGCCATAACGATGGAAGATTCATTGAGGAAGAACAAGCCAAAGGACCACGTCAGTCCTAAAAGACAAAGTAGGGCAAACGCTCCCAACACCCACGACCTGTGAAACAAAGAGAAGTGATATTAGCTAGTGAAACCACAGTGGATTTAATCTTTGTTGGGGATTGACATTTCTCTTCTCCTGGACAACCGCTTGTTAAAAAAGGCAAAAAATCCCCCCCATTTATTTTTTTTGCTTTAACAGCAGCGTGGTGTATAAATCCTGATGCAAACTTTTGGAATAGATGTGCGTTTAGTATTTGACACTGAATCAAAAAAAATCCTTGGAGTTGGCTGAAGATACTGCAAACACAGCAGGTTTTTCAGCTTCCAGGAAAGCCTAGAGGAAATAAGATAACTTAACAGTCAGTTTCAATGACAATAGCTGGTCGTTATTGATACACAAGAGAGAAGTAATCCACCCCAAGAGAGGTACGGTGAGCCTGGAGAGGAGAGAGGATATGGGACAGCAGCATGTCACGGAGAGACCCATACACAGGAGGAGAAAAATGAGAAGCGGTGTTAAGACTGATGGCTGGTTCTACTTGCTTTCCAGTATTGTGCAAGAATACTGTTTTGTGTCGGAAATAATCCCACCACTAGCAACCAATTTTTTCATTTTTTCACAAGTTACTACACTTGACACAGCAACTCAAATTCATGGTGGATTTGAGGTGGACCCTAATTAATGACAGTTAATGAGTTTTGACTACTTAAGATAAAGTGTGAAATCCAGCATCTACAAATGTGTGGATGCTGTGTGCTAAAAAAAAACACTCCGATTATACACCCGAAAGCCAATTTGCTGTTTTTTTTTTTGGTTTGGACAAAAATGTGAGTGGCTGCCTAAAAATCAAACACCCACATAAGATATGTTGGCCTGCCCTCAAACATATTGTTGAACAAGAATCCAGGCACAGAAACAATCAGGGACTTGTTGTTTTATCGAGCAATGCAGCCCACTGGAAGCGGAAAGATGGGGGCCCCTTTTTCCATTTTTGCCATGCTTAAATCTACAAGGCATGTGGTTGAATCTGTCTTCCGAGGAAGCCTGTAAACTTTGCCAGCACAGGAGCAAAAAGATACCAAAGGTCAGGAATGCAGTTATGAAGAAATAAAAGAGGCAATATAACCCCGAGTAGTGCAAATACTGAAATCATAAAACGATCTGAAAAGGCACCACCTACGGACAGAAATAAAATCTGAAAGGGAAAAATATTGGTCTGGTCGGGTTTAAGAGAACAGAAAATCAAATAAAGTGTAGGTCAAATGCACCTTTGAAATTTCAGGAGGAAGGCAAAAGCGAAAAGCGGTAATGGTGCATATTATTTTCCTTTTCACACACAAATGATCCCACTCAACATAGAGACACACACACACACACACACACACACAGCCTCGGACCAAGCAACCACAGGGTGGCTACTTAATCTCCCAGAGTGACACCCCTCACCTGATACCCCCCAGCCTGGACGAGTCGGGTTTCATGGAGGTGGAATGCTTCACCATCTTGTACATCGTCACCACCAGGAAGATGACATTGACCTGTCAAAACAGATGTATCAAGGAGTTAACAGACTACACTCAGAACGGCATCCAGTTCCTGTTCCTAACACCCGTAGTTGTGTTTCACATTGACTTATGGCGGCTTTAGAGTATTGCTTAATCTATGGTGGTTTAGGCTCTACAGCGAGCGCCAACACCAGCATACCTTTACCGAGAGGAATATGAAAATTTAATGCCTCAGTGCGGATCATAAAGTACACTGACTTCGAAGAGAAAAAATAACACTGAGAGGTTAACGCTTTGGTCTACTTCACACAGCTCTGGCCTTCAACATAAGCCGCGCTGAAAGTTTCTCTTCCCTCTCTCCTTGTTGACATTATACTCAATCCCAGGCCTTGAGCAAACACACAGTGAAAATCCTCATCTGTACGAATGTAAGAATCTATATCTGATTACGCCCAGACAGATCTGATGTACTGCGGACAGCAGCTCCAGAAAAATACAGAAAGGAAAGAACGGAGATGAGTGCCATACTTTAGAAACAAATTTTCTGAAGCCAGGGAAAATACTGAAGTGATTCAAGCCATACATCCAGCAAGGTTTCCATACTTACAGGATGTCTCTCTGTAAGCACCGGAGGGCCTGCCAGCCATCGAGGGAAAGGGAATGTGCTTCAATTTATGCTTCAATACCATATTATACCTTTGAAATAAATTTTCAATAAAAGATAAAAAACATATGCAGATTTTGATGCTATTAAAAACTTCCATCTCATATCGAATCCTATCATGTATTTTGAAAGCCAATCTACAGTACATGAAGGAAATAAAAAAAGCATGAGTTGGCAAAGAAAAGAAAGTATAATGATCTAGTTGTATTGTTCTTAGGTGATCAAACAATTTATTTTCGTTGCTACAATCAACTGAATTCACAAAGAAGCTGAAAGCTACATGTTATATTCCCATATGGATGTGTTCTGAAACACTACAAGGCAACGGAAAAAGGGTCCTTAAATGGAAACAAAGAGAAATGTGAGTGGAAAGCAGATGGAAACCAACAACAGCAGGGAAAGATGGAAGGAAAAAAGGAGTGGCTAACAAGACAGTAGGAGGCTTTTAGATCACAGCTTAGAGTAATGCTGAGTTTTGTCTCCCAGCCACTGGGGCCGATTTACATCCGCATGAGTCGAGTGGCTGGAGATGCATTTAACACAGCCGCAAGTGATGACACAGATCCGATGAGACAGACAGACGGACGGACAGCGAGGCGAGGAGGCACTCTGCAGAAATCTGAAGCAAACTGCATGTGGACACCCCCTCTTTCACGGTCTCCAAGGGGCTGTCCTCTACAATATTCAGGTCTCTCACTTCTCTGCCAAATACAGCGCAAAAACACATTGCTGCCAACGCAGCACTTCTCGAGGTTTTACATGTATTTACAGCCTATAGACAGATTTACATGTGTGTTACCATATATGCCTATATGGATATGCAGAGTGTGTTTGTTCAGGTCTGTGTGCATGCATTCTTACATGCACGCATGTGCATGTGTCTATGTGTGTTGAGTCATTGTGAACACCCAGTGCACCACATGAAATATTAAAAGGTGAAGATGGAGATGTCCGTGTGCTGCGATTGGCTGGGGACATGTCATGATCCTCAGCAGGGCTATGAGCTGTGGTAATGGTTGTCTGGCCCACCCACTCATTACCTCCATGTCCACCCCCCACACCACCACCACACTTGTTTTCCCACCGAGCAAATGACCTTCATGCCTGAGATGATTTCTCCTCCTGATTGCGAGAGGGGAGTATTCTCTAGATGTACAGCAAGGACCAAACAGCTTTAAGTTGTTGCCGCTCACCAATTCTGATTTCAGAGGATTTCATAGCTGAGTGGACACTGATGTCCTCGTGTCAGCTATAATGGGACCACTTTCCTTTCATGCAAATTGATCTGAGAAAGCAGAGCTAAGAGGCTGCCAACACAGAGAGAAAATCTATAAACTGTTTTCAAAGCTTTTCTTTGAAAAGAAAAAAAAATGTTATCACAAAATTAAAACTTACCACAATTATGAAGGTTACAGGTCCGATGAAGCTCCAGATGAAATGGTTATCAACTCTCAGCCAGCATCTATAGGGTGCAAAAGTTGATATTTAGTTCATTAAATCATCTCATTGCCAAGACAAAGTTGTGTCTCATCGATCAGGGCCCAGCAGAGCTGCAATGATGATAGGCCACAGCAACAGAGTAGAGACTCCTCTGACCACAGAGAAGAAAGCCCAACCTTGAGGGAGTTTTGGCCTCATGCCATGAGAGGCTGCAGTCTAAGAGGCAGTGGTTATAGGACTCATGACTTCACAGTCTGCAAATGTCTACAAATATGGGATCACTGACTGTGTGTACCTAAGACTGTATAGTAAACAATGTATTGTAGACAGTTCAAGAATGAATTGTACCTTCGTCCATTTATCATCAGGAAACAAATTAAGTGAAGCTTACAGCAATAAAATAGAGTTTGAAAAGGCAGTTTACTTAAATCCCATAAATTAGAGGATTGCAGTCTTACAAATCATAAAGCTTGCTGCTTGGATGAAGACCAGAGAAGTGCATAAACTTTTAACTGACAAGGGCAG
This sequence comes from Scomber japonicus, assembly GCF_027409825.1. Lineage (NCBI taxonomy): Eukaryota > Metazoa > Chordata > Actinopteri > Scombriformes > Scombridae > Scomber > Scomber japonicus. The sequence goes on along the minus strand of NC_070589.1, from coordinate 21,712,347 downwards.
CAATTATCCACATGCAAAGAATAAAAACCCAGCAGGCCAGTGCAGCTAGCCGGCGCATTCATTAATGTTGCTGCGGCTTTGCTCAATGCCTCTTCTTTTAGAAGTGACAGGGTGTAAATTTGCCAAGGGGCAGAGGTGGGCTGCTCTTTGTGATATTACTATCATTATTACATACATGCATGCTGTGTGGGTGTGTCTTCATGGAGAGGGGGGAAGACTAATGCTTGTGATATTTGTGCTTCTGCAAAGACGCCACACTTACGCCCGCTGCGTGCCGTAGCTTCGGTAGTCGATGGCTGCTGAGATGCCCACCACCACAGCTGGGAAGAGGTATCCAGAGACGTAGTAATATTTTCGGCGTGAGAATTCGCTCTCAAACACCTCGACTAGCATGAGGTACAGCTGCACTCCCTCCAGACACATCCAGGCGAATGCAGCCAGGAAGCAGAAGTGGAGAACCCCGGCGATGACGGAGCACACCAGCTGACAAAAAGACAAACGCAGATGTTAGACTCACAAGTATATATTTTTAAAAAGGGATATTCGTGCCACAACCACCGAATTACAAGATGTCTAAGGGACCAAAACAACAAAAATAATATAGATAAAGATAAAGATAAATATCTTCATCAGTTTTTAGTAATAGTAAAAGTAATAGGATCCTACTTAACTATTTTTCACCCTAAATCATAATCTTTGGGCATTTCCTTCACTGGTCTAAAGTGGGCAAGTCAGTGTCAGTCAAATCTGATGAAATCACACCCACACAGTACTGACAAAGCAAATGTTCGAGTCTAAACCCTTGAATAATTTATATTATTTTTTCACTTTTTGCTCATATTTAGTCACGTTCTAAAGAAATACTCCAAACACACACACATTTTTTAGAGGTAGGAAAATACACCTTTTAAACGTCTGGCTTAACTACGGTACAAAATATGAACATATTTATTTATTCATTCATTAACCGGTAACACAGAAATTAGATTACAATATTTAGAATACCAAATACAAACCATATTCAATAACTGAGCTAAACTAAGTAAACATTACTTGTTACTTATGTTTTTCTCATTCTGGGTAACTAGACAGAAATTGTACAATTTCAAAAAATCAGTTGGTCCAGTGTTAAAATGCATATTGTGCAACCAGTTTCAAAAAATAAAAATGATGTAGGAGAATTACTGCCTATAAAATTATAAAATTTGAGCTCCGTATCGCGCTTAACTCTTTAGAGTATGTAAGCCTTGCCCACTATTTAAGATGTCCAATCAGATGTGAAGGATTTTATTTCAACCCTTATTGTAACTGTACTCCGTTCAAATATTAGGTTTCAGTGGGAAATGCGTCACAGTATTGAAACTAAAGAGGCTTTAACTTCTGTTTTGCTGGGCTTTTAAGCGTTTAAAGGCTAATCATATCAGATGAAACCATTCATTAGTAGTTTGAAAGTTGAAACCATCTGCACTGTAATTTCCACGGTACCTTTGGTTCAGTCATGTTGATGCCGACGAGGAAGACTAGCTCTCCAATGAAGAGGTTGAGACAGAGGTTTTTGTGGATAGTGTTGCGGTCACTTTGCAGACCTCTGAAGAAGCAGAAGGTGAAGAGGCTAATGGCCAGGCAGACGAGAGACACGGCAATACCCATCCTGGTGATGACGGTAAGGAGAAGCTCATGGACGCTCCCCTCCCCCTATGGAGAAACAGACAGCATGAAATGACTTTCCCTCATGAACTACCCACTTGTCATAATGGTGCCATTTAAGCACATAATGGTCATTGCCATATTTGCTGGAGTGCAACACTACGACACAGCACTGACCTGATGAAAACCTCAATATATCTCTATATTTGCTATAAAAATGGAAATTTCTATGCCATCCTGTCCCCAACCTGACTGCACCTGATGACATTTTTGCTCTCAATCTGAACATGCTTGGATCACATTATGTGGTCCATGTTGCACAAAGTGATGTAAGCTGAAAAAGTGCAAGTGGCCACGAGATGTGACGTCCACATGTGGGATTTATGTTTTTGAGGTCAAATCACACCGCCTTTCTGAGTATCTAAAACTGAGCATGTTTCAAGATGGGCACCCGGCAAATATGAAAATAGCAGACCTGACCATACAAAATATCACTCAAGGACATGGTGGCCTGAAAGTGAGGCAATTCCTCCTGTGATATTTGTAATTTTATTGAGGGCAGGAGCTGCATTTGAGGTGATGTGTAGGGAATTGGTGTGAGGCTAAGCCTATCCTCAAGGCTCTGGTTTCAAGCTGTGGTTAAGGTTGCGGTTAAGACAGATGACAGGGACAGAGTTCATGAGTTGGGACATATTATTAAACGAACCACAAACTTATCCTCCACATTTATTATTGGCTAGGTCCTCACTACACATGCTATTTATCATGTAATTGGATTGTAATTGCATTTCACAACCAAATGGATCCTACACCACTTCAAGAAGAGTGGAAACATACGTTAAAGCTGAGGTTATACTGTTCCCCATCATTCTCAGCGACATATGCATGGAGAAATACTAGACACGGACCACAGGTAAAATATAATTACTTCTGATAATGGTATGGCACCTCCTATCCTGATCCACTATCATGCTCTTTTAAAGTGACAGCCTGCTTCCTTTTCTCCACCTCCTCTCCCCTCCTCCACATTCTCTCACTTTTGCCTTCTCCTCCAGCAATAATCTAATTATCTCCACTGAAATGCCAGTCTTGTTCTTGCCGTGTGTGCACAAATCTATCAGCGACACAAGAGAACAACTGACTGAGGCAGTGAAAAAAAAAAAAAAAGCTTGTGCAACCACAAAGCGAGGGCCACTTACCACATTTCCCCGATGAGCCATGAGGATGGCGAAGTTGGTCAAGTGACTGCAGGAGCAAGTGGTGTGACTCTTGTTGGTTTCCAGCAATTTACAGCCTTGAGTGGACCAGTATCCCATCATACTCCGCTCTGAGTAATTCCAGAAGGAACAGTTGGGATTGTAGTAGTGCTCCTTCTACAAAACACAAACAGAAGGAAACAGAATATGATTAAACATATATGAACAAGTACTGCAATATGCATGATTGTACACAAACTGTACAACAGACCTCGTATATTTCACATGTCTAACTGTAAGTCACTGTATTCCAACATGCATGAGATGCAGCATGTGTGCTTGTTTTGACAATTAGGATCTATGCAATGCACCCTTTCTTATGGCTTGTAGGAAGACACGGGTTGAAAAAGATCCAAATAAAGGAATAAAACAGGATGGCATATGATGGCAATATCCAAGCGCAAGGTGAAACACAACACAGACAGAGCAAAACATATTTCTTTAATGTATAATTTTATGTTTTCTCTTTACTCTGTGTTGGATTTGCCCCTCTCTGTAAAAGGCTGTGCAGCCATTTCAGTTTTTTTAAAGTCCCAGCCGTATATGGTGTTCTGGGGATGTGTCAACAGGAGACTTACATCCAGGTGCTCCAGTGTGAAGATCACGGGGTCAGCCACAAACACACGGCTGGACTCCTTGGTAATAGAGGCTGACAGGATGTGGGAGTTAACGGTGAGCGAGAGGTTGTGTTTGTTCATGTCTCCCAGTCCCCTCAGTGTGGCGTTCTCGGTGCTGAGGAATTGACCCAGGTGTTTGTAGAGCACAAATACTAGCTTGGCCACACCTGCAATAATACAATTATGAAGGTCACAATTGAGACATATTTGGTATCATATATCATTGGTAGTGTAAAGTCTTAAAAGAACACCAAGACATTTTGGGGCTTGTTTTTTTAAATGGATATATTTAGCTTACTGACATGAGAGTGTTATTGATCTTCTCATCTCACACTCAATAAGAAAATGAATAAGCATATTTTCCAAAATGCTGAACTGTTCCTTTTATTGCTGCCTCTTATGTATATAAAAAACAAACAAGGTGTCTGTTATTTGCTAAAAGCAACATTGATGTTTCTATTGATGTGTTAAGTGTATTATTACAACCAAGATCATGTAGCTCTCATCTGAGATATCATATTTTAGTAAATAAATACTTTACAGCACAGAGCTAGCAACAAAACCACAAATGTGCTGTTTTCACATTTCTATTTTTGTACAGGTTAAACAAACAACATAGGTGTTAATTAGCAAGCTGTAGAGGTGTTGGTGGGTGTATTTTTGAACGTTAGAGAGAGCCAGGCTTGCCATTCCCTTTTTCTCCAAGCTTCATGCTATGCTAAGCTAAGCTAATCGCCTCCCTGCTCTAGCTCCATAGTTAATGCATAGACATGAGAGGAGAGTGGTATCAATCTACTCATAAAACGCTTTCCCATTTCCAAAAATGTTAAACTAATCACTTAAAAATATCCTAAAACTTAAATAGGACAATCAATCTTCATGACATGGAAGACTAACATTTCAAACAGGAGGTGATTTTATTTCACTGGTGGCAATCATCCCAAAAAAAAACCCAAAAAGAGAAGCCAAAACTTAAACATCATCAAATATTTCTACAGCAGTTGTGCGTTTCTCACCATTTTTACTGTTGACTTTGACCGTGTTGGAGGAAAGTTGAAGAGATGCTCCACCCTTACTTGTCTGAGGAAACCTGAAGTCTTGCACCTGACCATCAGTGCTTAACACATACACGTCCAACACTGAGAAAAGAAGGTGATGATGGAAGAGAGAGAGAGAGAGAGAGGGAGAGAGATGTGTTACTCATATGAAATCATTTCAAAAAGTAGCATATGGTAATTGAGCTCTGACGTTAAGACCTGGCAGGGTACATGGAAAGACCTGATGTTCATTGTAACAGTAACAGAATCCAATCTTATTGGCAAGACCCCATGGAGAGTCATTTACTTAAAAAAAACATGTCGCTAAGCTGCTGGTTGGCATTGTGAAAGCCTCCGAGGCGAGAGCAAAAGAGAAAATAACAACAAGGGCAGCAATAGAGGATGAGCAAATGCAGGCACACAACCTACCGCAGCATGAATGTCAAATATTCATAGGATCAAAAATATCATTGAGCTTTTACTTTTACTTTTTCTTTCCCCTGTGGGTTTAGATAACTCTGGGCTCGACGAGCAAATCTCTGAAAATCCTCCAAATTCCTGCAGCCCCTCTCTCCGGTATGCCAGCTGCCGGGTGGTGCTCCCTTTGATGTGTGAAATTACTGAAGGGTCAGGAGGACACACGTATCAGCACACTCCCTCCCATCAGAAACGGCCTCACTTCCTCAGATAGATGGCTTCTGACAGACAGAGATGAGGAATTGTTCTCTGGTTGCTCTCCCCCTCCGTCTAGTTTTTGCTCTCCCTCCCTTTTCTCTTGCTTTGCCCTTGATGCTCGCCTGGAGGTGCCATTTGGGCTTTGACAAACTGCTAATTAGGAGCAACAATCATTTTCATCACTCTTTTTTTTCAACTCTTCAAGGGAGGTCAGGTAAGCTAGTCTCTGAGATTTAGATTGTGTTTCCTCATATTGGTGTATTTATGTTACTCCACTGGAATATTATCTCTATTGCACAGATAAGCGAGAGCTCGACAAGCTCATAAAAACAGCCTGAATGCGGTGATTAAATAGCCAATATACAGCCTATTACAAAATATATTAATCAGTGCTTTGGTAGAGACAGAGCAACTAGTCCTTATCAGCTTAGCTAACTACCACTTAATGGGAAAGGCTTGCTGAGAACAGATAGAGAGCTGTGTGAATGGAACAATGCCATTCAATTGGTTTTCTTTGTTTTGCACCTGGAGGTCTGCACAGTTCATCTTGCAGCACACATTCAATGAGGTGACTATACTATGCACGAAAAAGATTAAAAATCAATGAGGTATAAGACAAAAGGGATGAGTGGGAGACCATAACCATAGTAACATACAGTAGAGCTATGAATAGAAATAAGACAGTTCACTGCACAAAGCTGACTTAAATGAATGAGATCACGTTGCTAATAAACTGCCTGTGAGGACATATGTCTTTGTTTTTTAGCAGCCGGGAACAAATCCTTTTTTTTTCTTATGACCTCAGTAAGATGAGAAAAAAAAAACATCTTCTCCTTGAGGAATAGCTGTCCAGGTGCAAAAAAACAAACAAACAAACAAACAAAGAACAGAAAATCACCCTGAAGACAATTTTACAGCTCACTTTGAAACAGTTTGAGTGAGACAGCCAAAAAGAGGAATAACCATCAGCGTCCAAAATTGGGGCTGACAGACGTGTACATGCGGTTTTATCTTTTTTATAGCTGGCTGGATAGCAACTTACTGATATTCTCTGCAGGCACTTTTACGATCGCCGGCTCGATCAGGTTTTCTGCAAGGACAAACGCCCCTTCCTCCAGGGTATCCAGTAACATGGTAGCGGCATGCGTTTGTTCTGTGGAATTCATGTCTTTCCAGGATTTCAGAGCTTCCGGCCTCAGGAGGTTGTCAACAGTGTCCACGATTGCCTGTATCCATGGAGACAAGTGAAATGTCAGCTTGCTGATTCCTCCCATCATAACTTCAGTTTAATAACAAAGAGCAGGGGGTTGGGGAGGACGCGGACTGGGTAGCAAATGACAAGAAGGGCATGCATGGCTAACAGTGACAGCAACAACAACTGAAATATCAAGATCACACCGACTGAAGACATGAGGGTTCAAGGAAGTCAAGGGTAACTGAAATAATAATGATGATAAAAAATGCAACCTGTACTTTTATTTTAAATTCTGTTTATGAAAAATATGCTTCATCTAAGGAAGCTTTTTTTTGTTCCCCCCGTTCCTTTATTGAATAATAATGTAACGCTTGAAGGGAAAAAGAAATACAGACCAAATGTTTTTTCCCCTCTGCTGAATGCAGCCGTCTACTGCTGCATTCTCAATTCCTGGTTTTTACATTCCAAAGAACAATTATCTTCATAAACAATAGTCTTATTTCCAAAACAGGATCTACCCATAATGGCCTTGAATAGAATTCTCTTAAAGGAAAGAGGGCATTATCATGAAATCCATGTCCAGAGTGGCAGTCTGAGTCAAGATAGGGGAAAAGTTCTGCTTGTTTTCAATGGCAAATCCTTTCATTTCCTGGTTTCTGATAAGCACTAAGTAAGGAAAACATTCCACAAAACCCACACAAGTATCATATGTTGATAAAACAAAAGTTTCCTTTGACCCTGGCAGAGCAAGTTCATGACTTTTTGCCTGGCACAGCATCTCTAACTGTCTAAAATCCCACCAAAGACAGACAGTTGTACAAAGATTCAGAATGTAGAGCGGCTTTTGGTGTGATAAATCAGAGTGACAGTTTAACCGTAGGTGCCATTAACCACAACAAGGACCACTACAATAACGGTAATTAGCCACAGCAACCCCTAGCTCACTGTACCAATTAGTCACAGCTGTGATTATCCAAAACACTAATTGCACAACAAAGAGATTAGGATTATTGATCATTTATATTATTATTATTATTATTATTATTATTACTACAAGAAAATAGTTATGTAATTGCATCAGATTCAGACTACGTTTGGTATATCTTCGTCCTCAAATTTGCAGTTCCACAATGGCCAAATTTGCAAATTTATGCAATATGGCTCCTTTACACAATATGGAGAAATTACTATTAAAAAATAGAAAGATTAGCCAAAATACTAATTGACTACAGACAAGATTATCCGTTCTCCTGGAATAACAAAAACATGGCTCAACCAAAGTCGGCACCAATATGTGATTAACTGCAACATTTAATCACTGAGCTCATATTAACCACAGAGATGATGACTGTATCCAGACACGGGGCTCTCAGTCTGTCTTTATGTCTCAGACCCAAGCACAGAAATCAATCTCTGTGGCCCTGACCTTGCAGGCAACTGGAAGCTCGTGAGCTGTGACTACGATGGGAGTTAAGTGCCTGTGTGTGTGTGTGTGTAGGAGAGAGAGTAGTGGTGATTACAGGGTCGCAGCCATTACAACCAGATAGACACTAAATGGTTCTCCCCCCCGGTGAGCCATCCTCAAAGGACCCATGAAATCCAAAAGGATAAAAAAGCCTGCTGTCTCTAATTTGTGTAGCACAGAAAGAAACTGTGTTCTGATTGAATCCTCTTTAATTCTCGCCTGGGTGGAGGTCACTTTAAAATCACAGGGGTGCTACCAGGGGAGCCCCTGTAGCATGCTGGCTAGAGAACTCTATTGCGTGGTGGGAGTAACGGCGGCACACAAATTCAGTGGAAAGACACAATTGAATGACACTAAGACATGTCAGTGAATCAACTTCATAAAAGTATAGAGACTGTGTAGTGCTCTCGTAGTCGAATGGTTACAGCACATGCCATATACTGTATCTGCAACATCCCTGGTTTGAGGGACCTTTGTTGCATATCCTACTTCTCTCTCTTCACTTGTTTCCTGTCAACCTCTCTGCCGAATATTAAATGAATTAACGTATAGAGACCAGAGGAAAAATAAGAGAAAGAACCAGAGCGTCTGGTGAGTTCTCCTAACACAAACACACAGGCACACACAGTTGGTGCATCAGTTGCTAACGTAGCATCCTCTACATGCTCTGTGAGGCAGTGCTTTGATCAGTACGCTCAGCAGGTATAATGTTAACCATGTTCACCATCTTAGCTCATTATGGTAGCATGGTAACATTTGCTAATTAGCGCTGAACACAAAGTTCAGCTGAGGCTGATACATGCGTCATTACTTTTGTAAATATTTGGTGATAAAACAAAGGTTTGGACATTTTTACTAGACGCAGAACTTAAAGAAACAAAGTTATTATAATTTATCCTGCACCAGATTTCCATCCAGAAATCCATTTATAAGTTGTTGAGATACTTCACTTATGTCAAGCTCATGGTGGCAAAGGAGGAAATTAATTAAGCAATCCCCAAAGTCAGGAGGATAGCTCATCTAGGAACCATTTCAATTTAAGCCAATCCTTGTGGTAGCTCTAGAGATATTTCACCTAATAAAGGCAAAGTTTCATGCTAGCTGAAAAGTCAGAGACTCATCAAAGTCAGTAGGTTTCATCCATGAATGTCTGTACACCCATCCATCCATCCATACATCCATCCATCCACCCAACAGTCACTGAGATATTTAGTCTGGGCTATTCATAGTCATACCACTACCATGGATAAAAATCAGTGAAAGAAAATACATCGCCCTTTTCACACAGTAAAATGAGACCTCAAGTAAAAACAACACGAACTGATGGGGAGCCCCTGTGAGCCACTGAAAGACATAAAATCTGATCATTTCTTATATGCTATGCAAGGTATCACATCCTGAGCTCTTTCACCATGCCCTTGTCTTTCAGCAGAACCTATTTGAGGAAATAAATTCTCCCACAGCAGAGGAAAAGCAAAATGTCTGGGGAAGAGACCAAAAAAATCAGAATTGAACACAAAAATACTAATGGGCTCAGAAATTAATCCCACAGATAAAACACAATTACAACATGAGAGGAGATTTTTTTTTTTTTTTGCTAAGGGGACAAGGGAGACTAGAAACTGTACAATGTAAGCAAGTGAAAATTGAGCACACTGCCACTTTGATCACACTTCTGGCTGACAGGGAGGTGCAATTACGGCCGTGGGAAGGCAATTATTCACACAACATATAAAGAGTCGACAGGATAGATGGAGCGAGAAAGAGAGAGAGAAAGAGTGGGGGAGGAAGAAAATGAGAAAAAATGAGAGAAAGATGTACAAGTGATAGCACAGAGGAGTGAAGTAGGACAAAGACAAAGTGATATTGACGGAGGCATCCTCGGATGGACAGAATGACAGGAGAACAGACAGCCGAGTCAGATGAGGAAGCAGCCATATCTTGTACAAGCACACCAGGCGCATACTGTAACGAAACAATCAAGGACATGGAGACAGAGTGCGGCATGCTGCTGGTCAGGCGGTAGGGATCAGGGTAAAAAAGCAACATGGAAAGCCTATACCTTCATATATGCCCTGCATGTCTTCTCTCTTTTTTGAAGCTTTTCCACACAACAAGAGAATCGAGCACAAAAGACAAAATTGTAGAAAGAAGCAATAAGAGAAGAGCTTAATAACAGGAAGCATTAAATCATGCCACTTACCATAAAGTACAGAATCAATTAAAAAAGATAAAGTACAGGTCTATGAACTACAACCTTAAAAAACGATGCAACAGCTCTAAATGCTTTCAGGGGAACAGTGTTTGAAATCTGAATATGAATATGGATCACATAATAGTGAGGGGAAGTGATGAGAAATGCACAACAGTGAGGAGGAAAAATGCTGAGACTAGATTCTGATGCTCCCTATTAGTGGTGCTTTAAAATACATTGAGAAGATAAACAATGTGGGATGAGGTCATTTGTATTTTGTGGCATGGAGAGAATAATATGGCACAAGCTCTTTTTAAAACCCTTTGTGGCTCTCTTGGCATTAAATAAGTCGCCTTCTCTTCCTAATTGAGTCAAACCAGAGAAAATCACATTGTAGCTCGCACTCGCACTCTCTCTCTCTCTCTCTCTCTCTCTCTCACATGCACACACGCACACACACACACACACACAGAAAACAAAGAGATAAAATGTTCTTTACAACCTTTGGGTTTCAGGCACATCATAAATACCTTAAGCATAGACACAGAGGAAAATCAAAATGTTTTTTCAACTGGTTCAAGATTTCTCCCAAGGACATCACCACTTAGATCTTGATTTGTGTGAAAGGCTCTGTGTGAAACCTAAATGGCCATAATGGGGTTTTTGCAAGGTTTTAGCTCCTTAAATATCAATCAGTAATCATGACATTAATCAATATTTTTTTATCAGTGGATGTAAAGTGTAAATGGGTCTCCTGTAGAGAATGATCACTTTGTGGTTCCTGTCTGTGTTTTAGCCTCTTTCAGCTCATTGTTTTGGTTTTAAGCTCCACAGCTTTACTGTTTTGTTTCACTCTCACTGCTCTCATCAGAATTATTTACAGCTAAAGCAGGCAGCTGTTTTCTGCTAAAAGCTCTGATAAAAAAAAGTTAGTGACTAGCTGGTGAACACAGTGGAGCATTTAGCAGCTGCAGAGCCAAATGTTTCCCTCAAGAGTTGGTAGAACAAACTAAAAGGAGAGTAAATATTGACTTTATTATTAGATTTGTCAGGTGGCCAGAATCACAAGTCAAGTTAAAGCTATTGTTACTCCATGTTCACAGGATGTAAAACGATTAAATCAATATTTGTAGTAAAAGGCCAAAAAAATTACTCACTCTGTAGACTCTCACTGACCTTTTTAAATGCATGTCATTTTTTGATTTTCAGAGGTATTTGCCCTTCAAGTTTTAGACTTCTATTAGTACCATTATTTCCAATTGCATGAAAATCTATTGGCAGACTCTTGACACTTGCTCACTGTAATCTACTTCATCACAGGTAACATCCCTCTCTGCATTAATATCTGTTGAATTATTATTGCAATGCAGGAAATGTTAATCAATCTGAAGTAGTGATAATGTAACTTTGACAAAGTGATGTTTAGTGCATTGCCTTTTTTCCTCAATGGATTTTCATATTGTACAGAAATGAATGGGAACCAATCAAATAAATCAAAAGCTCTAATTAGTACTTTTGATGTGAGGTGTTTGTGATTTGTGGTAAAGAGGATAAAACATGCAAAAATCACTGGAACCTCTAACTTCTGGCAAGGTTGCTTCTCATCAGCCAGTTGCGAGTTGTTGTTGTGATGTACAAATCACAGCAACACTATCAGCGATGCAGCGAGAAAGTTGTTAGCTCTCATCCGGAAATGCATAATAGCAATGTAGCTGTCTGAACGTAAGGACACAAACAACTGGCTTCATCTTGGTGCAAATCACTTTGTTTACAGAGCAACTGCTGTCTAGAAAGTCTGAATAACAACGTCATTTTTTTTCAAACTGTCACTCATCTCTCCATGGGACTGCCAGCAGCTGAGAGATGTAGGTATACCTCGGGCCTACTCTTTTCTCGCTGAACACCTGCTGAAGCTCCAGTAGAGAGCAGTTGCACACATGAAGAGTTATTCTTTAGGTTGGTAGGGGGCTCATGGCCATTAGTTCCTTAAAGGTGGAACTACCAGGTGAGTCTGTGTTTCCAAAGCCGGTAATTACCAGGGAGCTGCAGAGGAATGAGCTTCCCCTCAGCGGTAGACCTGCCTCCCGAGCCCCCTCACCTGAGACCTTGTGTGTACCGATGATTGTGTGTGTGTGCGCACATTTAGTGGGGTGCAAATGCTGGCTTGTGTTTGTGTGTACCAGTAGGTGTCCTGCTAATGAATGTCCTGAGTCATGCTGAAACCAAGTTGGGGCAAAAGAGGGACAAAGTTTAATGAGAGGTTACAATAGGCCAGACAAGAATTTCTCACTACCTTGTTGAAGCTGCGTCCAGCTGAGTCCTTCTCACTGGGCCTGAGCTCCTGCAGCTGGGCATCCAGGATGTCCACGAGCTGCTCCATCAGGCGCACCGAGGAGCTGACATCTCCTGCAAACACCGGCCCCTGTGTATGTCGCGCCAGCTCATTGGCTAAATTAGCAGCATTTTCACCACTTCGAATCTAAAAAAAGCAACAAGGAAAACAGAGAGGTGCCAGTGAAGCATTTCTGAAGTGGATCTGAGATGATGGTTTTGCAATGTGCAGCTGAAATAATAATGTATCTCACATGCAGCACACCTCATAGTCATAATCCATTATCACACAGCTTGCTCAGAGGGAAAAATTCATTGTGTGCAGAATGAATGTAAACAAATGGATTGCATATGTAGGAGGGAATATAATAGCAAGAGAAAAAAAAGTGTTCCACGATAATGATAAGTAGTCTGTGTGTTATGTATGTTATGTTATGTATGACGCACTGATCATAGATGATTAATCTATGATCAGTGCATCCCTGCAGTTATTTTGTGTTCTAATTTTAATTCAGCGATCTTCATCCAACCTGCGCTGAATGAACTGTGACCTAATTTCTACCAATATACTCATTTTATACAGTATGTACTACATGCTAATCTGGTTTTTGCAGTAAGCATACAAGAAGTCACTGAAATTTTCCATTTTGTACTAACAGGAAATGAGTCAATACATGCACCAATGGAGAATGCCCGGCCAATTAAACTTAAAGAGAAAGCTAAATGAGAGAGAAAGCTATTCCAAAAGATTACATTACATTTTGTTTGTTTTTCAAAGATTGTTTTGAACCTGTCTCACTACCAATTTTTTTTATGTTTTGCATCCAGGAGTAGTTCCTCTATGTTGCTCATGTATTGCACTGTGACAAAATTTCAACATTCAGACATTTTGATGCCTCTTTTCAACACTCATCGACCCTGTTTGAACCTGCTGCATTCAGTAGGGTTTTTCCAGTCAACAGAATAAAAACCTCTTTCTGAAGGCCTAAACACACTGAAAGCGATAACTGACGCGCCTCATTTGACGTGCGTCAGTTGTTGCTCCTATGGTGCACTGCGGGCATCAGATTTGAAATGCCAACAACACAGAACCAACACAGCTTTGTCCTGTTGTTCTTTGTATTTACAGCTGCTTTAGTTGGATGTAATGAATGAATGAAAAGGAGAAATGCAGACGAGGAAAATGAAACTATGAGCGTCTGTTTCCACAGTAAATCATCTGTTCATTGTTTGATGGTAATTTATCTGTGCTTTAGAACGTAACCGCCGTGAAACCATCAGAAAATAACATTTTATTTTTTCTCTGTCACAGTCTTTGTTCTTTGCTACCTCTCCCTCTCCTCGCTCAACCACTGCCGTGCTGTGCCTCTCTCTTTTTCAGCTGCAGAAAAAACAGCTTGGGTCCTCATTTGATGCTCCAAAATCGAAACAAGGTCAGTGTAGTGGCGTCAAGGCAGTTTGATGTGACTCAGAACTCTTTTTGCGGTGCGTTCGGCCATTTAAAAACTATAGGTGTAAATCAAAACGCCAGCATCAGATGCTTTAGGTGCATTGGGCCTTTAAAATGCAATATGTTTTCTGTTTGTTCTGCATTATGGTCCACTTAGGCTGCTGAAACTGTTATCTGTGCATCTACGTTCGATTTCTACCTGCAAGACTTTTGAAGATCAAAGCAGACAAGTCACTGAAGAAAGAAGCTCCAGCTCTTTGATTCTGAGTAACTGACTGCAGCGGTTGGCATTTACTCTTGATGTTTTAGATAGCCTATTTTTTCCTGCTACCAAACTGCATTGTAGCTACCCTTGAAATAAGCTTAAAGGATAGGTTCAGGTTTTTTCAAGTTCTGTTCTAAGAATATAGTTTTAAAACCAGTATGTTGAGTAGACCAAGACCCATTTACATGTAAATATGAGCTTTTATTAAGACAGACTTGAAAAACCGGAACCTAACCTTTAAGTACTTTCATGTTATGTAACTTTGACTTTTCCCTTCTTTCAGCATTTGTCAAAAAATCAAGCATGCAAGCAAAGCACAAGTCAAAAATTACAACTAGACATTTAACTTTAGCAATGTATCATGTTTGTTTCCAGCTATATTTTGTGATTGAAACATTCCTGTTTTTACCTTTTGTGCCACTTGAGTCACCCAATGGGAAGTGCAGTTGCTGAGGTCTGGCCCTTTGGAGCACCAGGTCCCTGCCACAGTGCAGAGGAAGGAGGCGATGCCTGCAGTACCACAGAATAAACACAACAGTTGGAGGTAGGCCAAAACCTTGCTCGGATACAGTTTCTCCTGCTGATCTTTCATTCATGCAGGCTCTCTGCTGCAGGAAACTAACTGTTGGGCAGGAACAGCCATTTCCAAACAATGTCAGAGCCTGCCAGCTTTGTACAGCATAGATGAACAAAAAAAATGTACAAGGGAAAGTAAAACACTATGGGGTTGCTACAAAGCTTGGACAAAACTGTCAGAAAAGAACAATCCAATTTGTTTTACCTGTAAACAGATACATTTGAGAATTGTCAACATTGTATGCATGTCTAAATAAAATACAAGATTACGCCTAATGAATGCCTCTTCACTGACAACATTGGAAACACTCGAAATCGAAGATTCTTTCCCTTTTCACCCCAACAGTCAAAACATTGTCTCTTCCTTGCTTTCATCCTCCAATAGCCCGTCTTTATATTTAGACAGTTCTGTCAGTCTCTGTGATAGGGTGTTAAGGTAACTTCTGTGAGATTCCCGCATGAGTATCATTGTCAACTGAACTGGTATAACGACCATCAGCACTGTCAATGTCTCCTTATTGCTGCTTTTGATATCTGATTTCCTACACTTCCAGAAGTTGTTTTTTTTTCTTCTTTAGCTATGATGAGTAACTGTGATTTACTGATATCATCTGAATATACCTGTGCAACCAATTTCCCAGGTAATAGAATGAATATAGACGTTGGTATACTGTTGGATTTCATAACTCTGCAAATGTTGTCCATTATCTTCATTGGTTGTTCCTGTGCTCTGCGAGAGAGAGAAATAAGCTACATTTTTTTCTCTCCATGCACTCCCATTCCAAGAAGAAATGGATTTAAAACTCACACACAAACAATAGCAGTGTACATTATGTCATTATATTTAAGAAAAAAAAGTATTATTACCTATTTTCGGGAATGTGAAAGGCCTTAATCATGATGTATTACTCTTTAAATCTGACTTGCCCTAAAGCTGAAATGTCACTGACTCATTGCACTCAGTAGAAGCAAAGATGAAAATAGCACATTAAGAACTACATAAGCACAAATAAAATAACAGGGCCATTTTAATATTTAATCTGAATGTTCATTTGAATGCCATTAGTGTGATTTTGAGACTTTCTTTAGCCTGGCTTATACTTTGTAATGAAAACACTAATGACTGATCAAGTTGATTAAAAGTTGTCGTTAAACTTGGACACACATTAACACTGATATAATCTAATATTTTAGTTTTGCAACATAATAGTACTTTGGGAAAGTTTAAACAGTTCTGTTTTTGTTGACACTTTGTCAGAAAATGTTAATGCCCTGCAGTTTGTGGTCTGTTTGTACTGGATTGTGTTTCCATTTATTGTCCACTTAAAGCTAAAATTGTGTTACTGTAAAGTTGCTGTGAAAAAATCATATTATAATTATTATATATTATATTATTATAATATTTTAATATGTTGAAAATGAGAATAATGATGTAAAAAATATAATTCCCTGTAATATCACAAATCATAATTGCAACTGTCAAAATAATCACAGTTAAATATTTTTCAAAAACATTCATCTCAAAATGCTAGCATCATTTTTAGTGGGAGAAATAATACAATGAATGAAAAGTTTGGTTTACATTAAGTTATAAAGTGGATCATATGGTGAGCTTACCTCTAGTCCCTTTAGGGCAGGGCCTCTCCACAGTGGTTCCAGTGTGAGTCTGTGGCCAGTCGATGGCTCTCCTCCTGGTCGCCTCACAGAAGCGTCTGGGTGTCGGTGGCAGCTCTGGGACTGTGGGCTCCACTGTACCTAAACCTCGGCTGTCCTCAAACGGATCTCTCCCATCCCTGGGGTCTGCCCCTGGCACAGTGGTGTCACCCTGCCCCTTCATGGTGGACACAGCAGTGGTGGTAATGAGTGTGGCAGTCTTGGGGCCGGGTGACGAGACGGAGAAATCTTCCATAGTTGGCACTGGAGTGAGAGAAAGAGTGAAGCTGTTAGAGGGCGAGTCAGTAAATGTCCTTGTATTGAACGCACGTCATTTCTAGCAGCGAGAAAACTTAAGTGTTGTGAGTCCCATGGCTTGTTGGTATTGTAGAGTTATTGCTGCCCATAATTCCTGGAAATAAAAACTAGCTTTCACTTGTAACTCCACCTCTTTTTGGTTCTTCATGGAACAAACTCATGGCAAACCTGCCAACCTTACACTATCTATCACTTAAGCCTGTAAGTAAGACAAACTGGTGACAGACTGGTGGAGGGGGATCCATTGACATTGCAGTTATTTCTTCCTAACATGTCAAAAATGAAGACAAAGCCTGCCTGCATTTTACTTTTTCCTGCCTGCTTCATCTGTCTCACTCTGATAAAAAGCTGGTGTGCGGAAGTAGAACTGCACCGCTCCAAGCAAAAACCATACATCAGCAATAATGCGATTCCACTGTATTCAGTCCACGCCTAGCCCTGCGAAGCAAA
The DNA here is from genome assembly GCF_027409825.1 of Scomber japonicus. Lineage (NCBI taxonomy): Eukaryota > Metazoa > Chordata > Actinopteri > Scombriformes > Scombridae > Scomber > Scomber japonicus. The sequence goes on along the minus strand of NC_070589.1, from coordinate 21,695,218 downwards.
TCTATGTGTGAATGCGCACATGCACGTGTGCAAGTGCGCTCATGTTTGCTCCATTGCTCAGGTGTGTTTCTGCTTAAAATCACTGTGTGCGCACAGATGGATATCTGCAGCAGAGAGCCTGGAGATAACAAGGAAATGAGAGCAGAAATAGAAAATCCATCAATTTTATACAGTATGAATTGCCAATATAAATAAAACAGAAAACACAGTGTGCACGTGTATCTACATGGATATACAGGGAGACATGTCTCCTGCATGACTGATCATACATTTTCCCACAACAACCTGATTGTATTTTGAGATAAAAGCAGCTACCCACAATGAGGTCTGCAGTCCCTGTAGTGTTGTCTTTAGGTTCCCCGGGTGCTTCTGGGAAAATGCAATATCATGCTATCTGACACTCTGTCATCAGACACATATCTCCATTTCCTGAGAGAGAATGGTGACAAGGCCCACATTTCACGTTTCACACTAATCAGCCAGTCTGGGGGAGCGTCAGCCTTTTTTCATTCCAGTGAAATATCTGAGTTTATTACAAAGCTGATATCTAGTGATGTGGTCAGGAGGACACAGCAGGTGGAGAACAGTGGTCCTGTGAAGCTCACAAAAAAAAAAGAGAAAAAAAAGCCCAGACCACCCTACAGTGAGGCTGGATTGTGACATTTTACTCAATGACCTTTTTCCCCTGGCAGGAGCCCTGGCTAATTACCTTACACTCATTCAGCCATTGTGTGTCTGTCACCCACACATTTCACACGTTGGCCTGGCTGACATGGCTGCAAAACTAACAGCTGACATGTGTGGTTTGCATGATGAGTAGATGATGAAGCATTCAGTTAGCACCCTCAGCTATGAAGGTGTTCAATTACTCCAGGAAAATGAATTGACAAAAAAGACAAAAAAATAATTTGCCAAGAGGATCGAAAAAAAAAGCTAAGAGATAATGAGAAATGTAATTCTTAGTAGGAAACAGGATCACCATAGAAAGTAGTCATCCATTTCATCTTCTTTTCCTTCAGCTACAGTACACTGGAATAAATTTCATTAAAAATTGCTTTTATTTTTTCTTAAATGGACAAATAACTCTGCACAGGCTGTATCATAATAGTATAACAATGCTATGTTTAAAAGAAAGAGGGACCAGTTTCACATATAATATGTATTGCCTGTTAAGGTTTTTTTATTGACTCAGGAAAAGTGAGATGATTCATAAGCTGACTCGGTTGATTCAATATACGCATATAATGTAATACCAGGGCAAGTGTAATTGGGTTTCAGAATATTAAACCTCTCCATACCTGAGCAAACCTCGGCTTTTCCACAGGCTGATATAAGCCCTAATATGCATCTGCCTGTAACAGCATGCTAGCATCACCTGATTAACCTGCTCCTGAGACCAGGCTGCTCCAACTCAGTGGTCCAAAGCATCTACCTTCCACAAATTATCATATGGTAATTAGATATATTCCATTTGGTCTTGACATTTCTTTATAATGCGTCTTTGTCATTTTGGGGAATGTAAATCATCTACATGTAATTCTTGATACATACATGTTTGTATGTTGACAAATACATGCTGTAAATGCTGTTAACAGCATATGTTATCCCTGGTGATTCAGTCAGTTTAGAGATGCCGCAAACAACTGAGAATATTAAGTGCAAGGTGAAGAGGAACAAATATATTTATCTGCATCTACAGTACCTATCATCAATAACTGTTGATTACGGCCTCCATTAATTGATTAATCGTTTAGAGTGTAGGCTAAATGTCAGAAAATCCACTGCAATTACTCAGAGCCCGAGGTTGTGTAGTTTTGTTTTGACCAGCAATCCAAAACTCAAAATTATTGAATTAATTATAATAGATAGATAGTAAAAACAGCAAATATTCACAACTGGAACCATATTTTATTGTCATTTACATAATCATCTACGTGTAATTTGGGATACTTTCATGTTTATGATTGTTGACAAATACATACATTTCCAAATGAATATCTGGCATCTGGCCTTAAATACCAATACACAGTTAAAAAACTAATTAATGTTCCAATTAAAGCAGAAATGTTAAGTTGATTATTCAGTTAGTTAATCATTAAAAAAAAAATCAATAATCAATCTTTTTCTTTTCTTTTTTTTTTTTTTTTTTAGAAATAACCAAATATAATCACCTTGGGTTAGAATATTGTACTTGACAGTTTTCAATATTTTCTGATGTTTTATAAACTAATTAATCAAGAAATCAAGAAAATATTCAGTAGATTAATTGTAAATTTAATTTAAGTGAAGATAATCATTAGTTATCCTTGAAGTTATCCTTCATCACACATATAATCTTGTGAAAATAGGAACATAAAGACATTTGCTTCAAGTCTAGTTTACAAAATGGCAGCAAATTAGCTTTTTTGTTCCTGAATTAAAATAATATCTGGGTTGTTTAAGGCTATGAGACACTCGGTCATTGTCTCTCATGTTCAGTCTTGCAGGCAGAATCACAAAATCGTATTACTTTAATTAGGAAGGGCACTCAGATGTCGACAGTGATTTTATAAATCAAAGAAGAGATACAATCTTTGTGGATGTTTATAGGCAGCATGTAGTGGGTTTCATATCAGAGTTTGCTTGTCAGTAACATAAGAAACATCAAATATACGACACATCTATTCAATACTGCATCAAGTAATAGGCTTGTCAGATGTCGATGCATTTGTGGGCTTATTTTGATGTCTCTGCACCAAGCGCGCTACAATTTTCTTTTGATTGCGAAGAGAAAATTCCCCTCCAGTAAGAGCCCTGTGTCCTCTGATAGCACTCAACCAAGAGAGGACTGCACCAATTAGCTACCATTTCTCTCAAGAGGCAATGAAGTCACTCTTTATGGGCAATCTGACACCAAAGGCATACTGTTGCCGTATGCTGAATAATACCTCTTGTAAATAATGTAAGAGCTGGAGATTGAATACTTGAAAAATGGCTGTCACCAGACTCTAAACAGAGTGTGTAAATTAAAACAGAGCTAAAAGGAAGGAAAATCATTATGCACAATCATCAATCAAATCATCGGGGATGAACCAGTATTAGTTTTATCACTTTATAGGCCCCCAGAGTCATTTACGTATCTGCTTGGAAGATGACAAAAAATATTAAACCATAATTAGATGATCAGAGGCCTAGATATGCTGTTGGTCCTTGCTTTTGTAGCTCACACCATTTTGCTAAAAAATATTTTATCTCAAATTACACACACAGAGTTAGAGCAGTCAAGGCTATCTACCTGTCCATACAGACATCAGAATAAATGAATCATAGGCTGCTTAATACCTGCTATTAGGAAGAGCAATATCAACTTGCAGCCAAATCAAGCTGTTTTAATTTTGGAGATTAATCACTTACAAGGCTAATCCTCCTGCATAATAACAAATAGATCCATATTAAATAAACAGAGCTCAGTTTTTAAAAGAAAATCCCTGCATCAGTGGCAATCCATTGCTGAAGCTTAGAAATAGAGAGCAAACTTCTTACTGTTGACAGCTATGGCATTGTTCTTAAAAATGTTCACACATTGTCTACATGACCAAATTCAAGTACGAGAACAGGACACAGTAAAAATACAGTGTGGTATATACAGCTACAGCTAACAGCTGGTTAGCTGTAGCTTAGCAGAGGCCGAAATAACTAACGTTAGCCTGGCTTTGTCCAGCTTACAAATTAACATGTTTAATCCACACAAAAAAGTATAAAAACAATTAGCCAATTTAAACTGGGGTTATATACCTAATCATTTCCTGGCCAGGCTCATAAACTTCCTGTTTAGAGCAAAGAAATAGTCCACCATACAACACTGAATTGTTGTTTCTTGTACAGATTTAATGAACAAGATGTTATAGCTAGCTCTTTCTATCTGTTCGCAGTGTTTGCGCTTAACTAGTTGCGCTTAACATTTCCCATACTGATGTCGTGGCTCCCGTTCCCGTTCCAAAATTGTTTATTTTATGCTTTAACGAAACAATTAGGTATGTTACAATAATATGCCCAACAACAATGAGCAAGACATGTGTGCGTCTCTATACATCTCTGTGTCTTCATTCGTTGTGCAGCTTGACTCAATAACAAGGCTGTCTCCAAGGATAGGAACCGTGTAAGAGCTACAGTTGGTCTTTTTGCCTCTTTACCTGGAGCCAGTGCTGGTAATTAATGACAGAGAAACAAATCCCACGAGACATGAATTTTACATTAGGCTGTTTATATGCACTGATGCCGTTCTGCTTCATTCTAACCAATGTGATGGGAGCACACAGCTCGTATACAACAAGGTAAAGGGCCACCAGACGATTCATGTGCAGTTTCTTTCTTTCCAACATGTGTAATATGTCATTATTTCTGCAGATGAAAAGACACAAGTCATTAAGACATTGTTGCAATGCTCACTGCTTTATCAAAACTTGTTCTTGAAAGAGTAGTAAACAGAAAAAAAGTCTGCTCTGGACATATCCTGCTTATGCTTGGGGAAATTTATGAGGCCTGAAACTGTATTCTGTTGAGCAGTAGACATAGTGCGGTCACAACTAAATGGTCTCACTCAGCAGAGAGGTGGCAAAGCAGCTCACAATAAAGACACACACATGCAGAGAGGAAGATATATATGCAGACAGATATACACTCCAAAACTCTCTCTGTGGTCTCTGCCCTATACTGTCCACTTAAACAATTTTCTGCCATAATCCTGCTGGTGTTGAATAATGACAACAAGCAGAACAATTAGAGCTTTTCCAAATCTCTTGACTCCCATACCTCAGCCTCTATTTCCGTAACTGAACTTCATGCTTCGGAGGGTGGAACACAGGCTTAGTGCATGATACATCTATAAATGTCGTCCATCTCAAAGGCACACCTGGAGGCGTCGTTCAGGGATACAAAAGCAAACCAAAGTGCAGTGAGGTGCACAGCTGGGTTTAACCACAAAATGGCTGAGCAAAAACATCAGCTTTGCGATGATAGATATGTGCGGCACGCAGGATATGAAATAGTGGTTTTGCTTGACATTTCAATTCGGTGCAGAGCCCACTTGTACTCGCCGCTACCAGATTACTCAAGTGGCTAAGCCTTTTGGACAAAGCCATTCATTTTATGCCTCTCGTCTTTACGGTTCAGATCAATGCTACCTCAAAGACAAATTAATTTTCTCCTTTCTCTCCTTGTTAGTTTGAAACGCTCCCGGCGTCCATTTGACTGAAAATTCATTGGATTGAAATCAGTTAATGTCGTTGCACATCACAGAGAATACATTACTGGTCTCCCTCTAAGTTTTGTAACGGCCAGCACTTTGGTGTGCTTTTTATTGGCATGCACCTCTTTTGAGACCACCGAGGAGTACACCTTCTCCAAGTATCGATCATTGCTGTTTTGTGTTCACAATGCATTAAACCCAGCGTAGACATTTTCTTTAAATCGCGTGAATTGTTTGGAACAATAAGCGGAAAGATCAATATGCAGGAATGATCTTAGCTAATCACTTCAACCAGGACCACAATTAAGAAACCTGCAGTGTAACATTCAAAACAAGGTAAAGGAAATATCGACATGTTGCTAAGGTCAATTATTTTCTGCTTTGATCACTTTTCTAAAACTGCCTAATATAAACCCCTAATCCTGCTGGCACTTCAGTGTCTCTCTAGGATGAGCATTACAGCCAAGGTTGATGCTTCTGACAGCAAAGGACACACACTCTCATTGTGTTACATGAGTCCTACAGAAAGAAGGAGAAAAATACACTGGGTCTGGTTTTTCGTGGCAACTTCACTCTGTTGTCGATGAATCTTAATGGGCACAATTAATTTCCTTAACGCCTCAAGTGCCCCTCAGTTTTAGAGAGAGAGACATTATTTCAGCACCATTAGATTACCCTGTAGAGTAGGTTGTTTAATTCAACACCATATCATGGGCAGTAATAAATCCTAATAGCTACACGGTAAAAAAGTTAAAGGTGTAGATCTGGAAAACTCTAATAAACAAGAACCAATTATTTTTAAATGCCATTCACAAATCTCTCTCCCTCTCTCTCTCCCTCTCTCTCTCTATCACACACATCCACAGTGAAAAGTTCTGCTGAAAGGACAAATTTCTGATTGGATCCAAATAACTGAATTGTAGCAGGAAACCGGCGCTTACGATAATGAGTGAAATCAACAACTATGTTCTGCTGGGTTCCTTGATTAAATGCATTGTTCCTCCAGCAAGTGGCAACTCCAAGCATATGTGGCATTTATGTTAACCGAGGCTTTACAGTAGCTGAGAGAGCACATTAAACCCTTCATTGAAAACGCTCTATGATGGCCACTTTCCTCCTCTCCCTCCACCTCTTTTGAGACAAGGAGGGTAATTATGATAATTCAGCTGTTAATTACATTTACATATATCACGAGGTGAACAGTTGAGCAGGCAGTTTGCATGCATGGAGAACTCATTAAAGTTTGAGTATTTTTCATATCTCTTCTAACATACTCTTAATTGAGGCTTTGGTTGTTCAGTAAAACAGACACAAACTTGGAGCGGCTTGGGTGTCGAGTTATCATACTGGGCAGATTCCAGGGAATGGCAGGAAAACAAACAGACATGTTGACAAGAGGCCAGAGTTCAGGAGCACACAGCCTCCACTGAGACATCAACTCCACCCCCCTTCAACAGCTCGGGTCAAGAATCATATTTCCCGCTGGCAGCCCCTCCCGAATATCCAGAAGTTAAAAATCATAACCTAATCTGGACCAGTGCTCGGGGGCAACTTGAGCCTCTAACATAACGTGCAGTCGGGTCAAGACCGTTGTTTCCCCACTTCACGCAGCGGGCTTAGCTCGGCTCTATGGGATAAGGTGTCTGCAGTCAGGTAATTAAGCCCATTATCAGCCTGATGTAAGGTCCCTGTCTGATGACACGTATGTCGCCTCTCAGCACTTCACAGATTAATTTAAGCTCTCTACCCACCTGACAAGATTCTTCACTGTAATTGATCTCTCTTTGCAGTGTTCAGCCATTCCTCTTCCTTGATTCACCCTGTGCTACATTAGTTACGCACACTTCAGTTTGGTGGTTCCAAAGATGTTATGCCACAATAGGAAGGTGATTATCTCCTGATCTATTTCAAAAACTGGCTCCTGTGGAGTTGATCGTGTAGCCATGGCAACAAAACTTGAAATCCCAAAGGTAAGGAAGAGAGGATAACCTCTGTCACACTGTGCACGATACCTCTCAAACATATTCCGAGCATTAGAGGGAAGTTCATGGGGGCAGTGTTCATAATGGTTTTGGATAAGGACTGAGATTAAGGAATTTGATAGGGTCCAAGCTTCAGCTAGAGTGAGTGCCTCGGCTTGCCTCATGGTAATAAAAAAGCAGGGTTTGTAACGGCATAATACCACAGGGAGCTATCTCTCATTCCAAGGTGAATCTGTAATTTCTGTCTGCAAATGAGCCCTTTCCCCAAGACTACCGCAACCCTCTCTTCTTTATCACACCTGAGTTGCATCCAAAATTAAAAGGCAGCCATCTGTGACATCTCACGCTGCAAACATACAATAGAAGAATTACACAAAGACGATGATGACCTAAACAAGAATGGAGCAGCTCTCACCTTCAGCAGGATCCGGTGGCCCGAAGTCCAGGTCATAGCGCAGGATGTAAAAGTTATTCCACACGTATAGCTGGTTGTCCCTGGGGTTGTAATCCACAGCGGTGATGTACTGGTACTGGTTGGGGAAGAGAATGTCAGTGTACTCGCCCTGGCTCAGCTTGGTGTTGTAGATGTAATCGATTTGGCTCCTGCTGGCCTCACTCTCGTTCTCTTCATAGGTCGAACGCACCACATGCAGCACACCGCACACCATAAAGGCGTTAGAGGCCGAGCGCTTATCATATGCTGTTTCCCATGTGGCCTCAAAGCGCAGCGTGTACGGGTTGAGCTGGCTCACCACAATGCGCCCATTGTTCTGCTCCGTGGCGTAGATTACCCATAAGCCCCTCTCGTCTACTGCCAGGTCAATGTCCGTCTTGCCGCCCCAGCGGTATGGTGAGGTGTCGTGATAGTTGGCGTTATTGACAATAGCCTCACCACTTTTGATGCGTGTGCGCAGGTCAAACTTGACGATGTTGCGTGTGCGCTCCTTGTTAAAGAAGATGGCACCATCATAGGCTACGAAGCCTGTCCCGTCAACACGGTGCGGTAGTTTATAGGTGGTCGTCTGGCGAGCATTTTTGAAGTCCTCCAGAGAGGCGTATTCGATGAGGGTGTCAGTACGGTACGGCGTCCAGGGCATGAAAAAGACTTTGTCTCCAGCCTGTAGGGGGTCTTTGCACCATGACCCCGCTTGCTGCTCTGCCTCAAACAGGAAGGTGGCGTCTCCTACACTCTTCAGAGTCCCGGGACAAATGAAAACTAGTGACAGAGAAGAGAGTGAAAAAAAATACAGTAAGGCAAAATATTTCAAGCATACGTAGCACATCTGGCTACGACTAGCATCATTCTCGCTGCTGTACAATTCAAGTGCAGGACAAAAAGATCAGGGACTGTGAACTTGGGAGGAATATTTTAACTAGTAGTTTGCACTACCGCTAATGAATGGGGGAAAAAAAAGAAAATAAATGAAAGTGTCAGAATGAGTATTCAGAATGAGAAATGTGAGGTTAAAAGAACTTGCATCTCAAGGGTCTGCTGGTATTACCTAACAGGGACAAACAAAATAAAATGTGAAATGTGTAAAAAACCTGCAAATGAAAGACAGGGGAAATGGGGGAAGTAGAGAGAAGACAGACACCTTTTTTCTCTCCCTTTTTTCTTTAAATACCAGCCTGTCTCTGACAAATGCCACATGAACAGCTGGGTATATGGACACAGCGCATGCATACTCACATGACTGAGGTCATGAACCAAAATGATAAGGGAACAGACTTCACATCTTGTGATAAGAGTGAGTAACAGGTTGTCAATGGTGGTGGAGGCAGCAAAGCAGAGGTAAAATGAAAGTGGAGGTTGGGGAATAGGTCGGACAACACTAGTAAAGGATTTTCACTACTTCTGTGGCAAAAGACAAGAGTAACCACTGATGGATGAGGGAGGCCGTGGCAAGGTTCCCATTTAGACGTTTTTAAATTAATTGGTTCTGGATGAAGAGAAGGGTCACAGTGAATTCTTGTTTTCTTTTCAAACTTTTTTTTCAGCCTGTGCCAATCTCACTCAGCCATCACTGCTATTTCACATCACGTGCTATGGGTGCAGCAGAAGTTGGGCCAAGCAAATTAAGACTGAGCCAAATAAGAGTATATAAACAACTACTCATTCTTCATGGGTTAATACATTGCTAAGCAAGAGTCCCTGGAAAAATCGACACCCAACAGCTGGTGTTTTCTTTCACATTGAGAGAAAAAAAACTACATTCGATGACCGTTCATGTCATTTGAAATTCTGTTTTGCAATTCATTTGGACTCCATGGGTGCAAACAATCCTCCTATGGGTAAAGCATTTGACAGGAGAGGCAATCAGGGAGGGAAGGAGACGTGAGGGGAGCTGTACTCAACACCACAGAACAAGGAGCCGGAGGGGGGGGAAGGGGACCAGACCACTCATTTACCTTTTTGCTCCACTTCTATTTCAGGCATTGGAAAAGAAAGCAAAAAAGAGTGCAAAAGGGAGAGAAAGGTTATCATGAGTCAACTACCAGGTACAAGAGAAGAATTAGTTGGAGGATATGACCATGAGATGAACTGCAGGGCTGCTATGGGAAGAAGAGCTAGGGGGGAAAAAAAGCATGTTTGTTAGTGAACGGCTTCTCATCCTAGGATATAAAAACAGACAAGTTATGACTGGAGACAAGCTATGTGCCATGCTTTCCAGCGCATTAAATTTTTCATTCCTACCGCCTTTAACTGCCAACAAAATAATGCATTGGCCACTGTAAAAGCAGAATAAATCCTTCTAAAAATGCCTCTCCTAAGTGGCAAGAGAAAAAAAATCAAAATCCTGGTCATATTTAGATGGATAACATTCTTAAAGAAACAGCACGGGAGTTATTTTTGGCATGTATTGACTGAGGATGGAATTTGTTCAAACTTTACAGACACAAATCACAACTTGATTCCAAACTCGCTCGCCCACACACACGTAAAACATGACACAGTGCTAATGTTACAGGCCGAGCTCTTAAATGAGCCAAACAGAGCAACAGCACATGAGATGACTGATGAACAGTCTGCCTAATATGGAGTTTCTTTAGTGGTCTCTTGAAGCTGCGTACACTGGGTGTGGAGGGGGAGGAGGGAGAGAGGCTAGAGACAATATATGAAAAATTGGAAGTTTAAAAAAAATGAGAGCAAAGGTTAGTCGGGTAAGGGGTGGGGACGGGGACAAGAGGTGAAAGGGAGGTCTGTTTGAAAGAAAAAGAAAAAAGAAAGAATGAATATTTCTGAAAATGTTTACAATTCATCAATTTAAAAAAGTACTTTCACAGGCAGGGATAAAAGCCTCGATCTATACCTAGAAACTACTCTGAAACAACCTTTTAAGGTAGATTAACTCAAATTGGACACAGAGACAGTGTTTAAAATAGTGCCTGATTTAATAAACTCTACAGTACATTTAATTGAGCCATTTACACGACAGAGTACCAGAGTTGCTCCCTGACCAAATACAGGAATTTGGTTAATCTGAGAAAAGATGCAGAGTGATCTCACTATTCTAGGATTTTTATCCCTGACTGTGTCACGCAAAAATCCCCCCTTAATACATTTCAACAGGACATTACTGAATACATGGTACACCTATACATTTTTCTGGTTATTTCTCCTAGATTATCTAAATGAAAGGCATCAAATCTGTCAGTAAAACCATTTAAAGGGTCAGTTCACAGAAATCTAAAGAAAATGTATTTTCTCACTTATCCCCAGGGGAATCTAGTCAAGCTGATAGTTTTGGTTTTATTTGCCCGGGTCTAGAAATACATCTGCCTCAGTGTGATCTACCACCTGCCACCTCCTCCAATACAATAGAGGCAAATGCAATTTTGTTTGTGGCACTCACAGCAGTGAAATAAAAACATTTTGTAGAGGCTCCTACAGTCGAAAGTAATACCAAAAAAAGAGACTGTTCATACACAGGTTAGTGGATTATCTAGAGGACAAAAAAGATTTTCTTGCTGAGTTTCATGATGTTGCAGTTTTTCATCGCGGTCAGCACCACAGCCAAGTTCCACTTATTTCCTGTGTACCTGGGTGAAAGTAAAGACCTCTGACTGACAGGGATGTGGTTTCATGGGATTTTATGAAATCCAAATCCAGTATTGAGTCCGCGTTTCAAATCTATTAAATCTTGTTATCAGGTTTAGCTTTCAACATGTGTAAGAAAAAAACTTTAACTAACTAAAATAACTAATTTCAAAGACTCAATTTATATCTGCAATTAGCTAAAATAGCTTTTTGTTGTAGCCTAATTAGGTTCTTAACTTGTAGCTACTACCTGAAAATGTGATGAGCAGGACATGATATAAAATATTGATGAAATATGTATCATTACGTATAAATACATATTTTTTTTTACTCCAAATATTTAAAGAAAATATCTATTTGCACAAATGTTTAATTGGGAATTTCTCCTGATAATGACGCAATCAGCTGGATATTTTCTAAATTTTCTTAATAAACTTTGGTCTTATTGAACTACAAAAACACAGTTACGGAGTGATGTCCAATTTCCTTCATTGACACTCATTTACAGAGAGCAGATTAACACCAAAACAGCCAAACAGTTTAATTTGAGATGTAAATTATTATGACATTTTAATTGGCAAAAGTGAATGTTCACACTCACACATTTTCACATTGCTTTGTTGTGATTGCTAAAAAAAGAAAAAAACAAAAAGTCAAAAAGAGATTAATTTGCACTGAGCTTAATGAATCTGGGCATTTTTCCAAACATATTAGAATCCAACCCTTGAACCAGATACTGCAAAACCTGGTCAAATAAAACCAAAACAATCTGCAGGACTATACACAACGAGCGGTAAGTGAGAAAATAATTTATTCTTTGTCTTTTCATTCCCAATTTGGTTAAACCGGCCCCTTAAATTACTGCAGCACTTCATACATCAAAATAATGTATAATTAGAAATGCTAATCTGCTTCCATACACTTCCACATGAGTTGAAGTATCATCTGTAAAACAAACTTTAGTTATAGCACATCTGTCAAATCTACAGACACAATAAAAAAACATACACACACACACACACACACACAAAACAAGAGTTCAGTATGAGATTTGGATGGCGATACTTACTATAGGGAACACACTCATACTGGACCTCTAAGTACTTGTAGGTGCCAGGGCATGGATCAGGAAAGACATCAGAGCCAGTGACAACCACACACTGCGTACGGTTGTTGCACCTACAGAAAAAAAAAGATTGACCAGAGATTTCATCATGACTACCCACAGCAAGACTACTCCGCAAAGACAACATTAATAAGACAGAGGGGGGAAAAAGTTCATCGTTACAGCTACAATGAAATTGATGAAATCCCAGCCAGCACTGTCATATAGTATGTATTCTAGCTCAAACCTTGGCAAACAGAGAGAGGAATGAAAGAATTAAGGAAGAGTTAACGGATGTGAATTAATGCCATAATGAATAACAGAGCGAGAGAGCAGCTAAAGGCATGTTGGGAATTAGCGATGGCATTTCCTTTAACAGCATCCTCATACCGCTATTTAAAAAAAGGGAAGACATTCATTAAAAAACACACACGACAGGTGGCTGTGACACGCAGTGGACTGGAATGGTGGCCTCTGGTGAGCAGAGCGTCTCCTCTGCGTGTGTGCGCAACAAAACGCGACGTGGATGTGTCATTTCTATGAGAGGTTATTTGCCTTCCATTATGAAGCGGCGTCCCTCAGCGAATTAAACAGTGTGATGTGTGAATGGTAAAGTGTGTGTGTTTTGCAGATGTTTCTGGGTGCTAAAAAAAAAAAAAAAAAAAAAAAAGTTGTGGTGAAGAGAGGGGGGAGACGGGAGGGAAAAAAAGAAGAGCATAGGACTGAGTTTGTGTAAATACTGTATAGGGGGGGAAATTGGCTCCACTTCAATCAAGCTCTCTTGAGGCAGAGGGATTGAGAGTAATGTCAGCAATAACAGAGGCAAACAGGGGAAAAAAATTGGCACCAAAATAGGACATTCAACAATTTGCAAGCTTGAGATAAATATTTCAGAAGGTCAGTAGCAGTCATGCAAGTTGGACATACATTTCAACAGTGGACATGACTTTCAAAGAACCATTAGTAATTGAAGAGGCTTTCTGTTACTGCAAAATGGGACCGTGCTGTACAACAAGCACACACAAAGCCCGTGACTGTGCACTTTTAACTACGACCATGATGATAATTTAATGAATAAAAAGGTAAATGTGTGAACAGTAAGTAGAAAGAGACTTCACCTCCAAAGCTGCACTCTGAATCCAGCTATGCATTTTCATAATAAAAAACCTTCCTCTTGAAGCTAATGGATTATTAAATATTATATATGAATAAAAAGGCTCCATTATGAAGTTAACAAATAGTACCGGCATCATCAATGACACTTTGAACATCACTGACAATATGGTGCCAGCTGCACTTAAGGGATCCACTTTTATGACTTGACTGCAGTTGAATGCTCAAGAGAGCTGCTGCGAGGGAGAAGGGTCACTGCATCAAAATGTGAAAAGACTGACAGCAGACGAGGGCAACAGCGTCACTTCAACTGCACCCAGAGATATTCTATTTAATTCCACGTATAGAGTTTATAAGTCTGACTGACATTGGTTCCCAGCGGTGGAAAGTAATGAAATACACTTTATACTCAAGTGCTCGAATAACCTACAGTGTTTAAGGGCTTGTACTTAATTGGAGTATTTTCATTCCAATGCCATTTTGTTATTCTTCTCCATTCAATTTTAGAGAGAAATTAAAACGCTACATTTATTTGACAATTATAGTTAACAGTAATAATTGAATATTAGGGTTTTAACTATAAAAACTTCTTTCAAGCTATTATTTAGATTTAAATACCAGTAATAACAGTATATCAAGTAGTTACAATGAATCATGTGTTGATTGAGTGATAATAATCCAATTCTTTTTTTTAACCCAACCTTAGCATCTTTAATTTTGATTTGAAGTTTTGCTCTTACTTGTTTGTTAGTTTTTAAAAAAATCAAAGCTGCTCTAACCAATACTTTTATATGAATAATGGATCAAATAAAAATGTATAATGCAAAAGTCTCAATGCTCATATCGCTGTCATTTTCAGACACTGCAGACAGCAAAATAAATAAATCAAAATGCCAGAAAGGAGAAGTTAGTGACTAGCAGGTGAATATAGAGGAGCAGTTCTGACTAAGATGTTTAATATAATACTTTTACGAATAATAATTTTTTACATTATGGCATTTTTACTGATGTTTAGGGATCTGAATACTCTCTCCATCACTGTCATCTCCTTTCAAGTTATAACAATTCACTCTGGCATTTATTCTCCTGTAATTTTCACATGCTCCTGCTTTTGGATTAAAGTGGGGTGGTAGAGCTAGTGGTGTTGCTGCTAAGCATTCACTTTTAAACTCCCACTGAAATTACTCCATGTAAACTTTATCGCACCGAGCACACACTCATGCTCACTGTAGAGAGTCCTGCTTGCTTTCTCTGTAAGTGCTGCACCTCTGACCAGGTAAAAGATTTATTCTGTTAGTTTTTCTGGGTCAGAGAATTGGTGGCCATTGAAATAGGGCAGTGCAAGTCAGCAATACAATGTTATTTGGATTATCTTCTCGTGTGTGGATAGTTTTTTTAGTACCTATACTACAGCGAAAACAGAGAGGTGGAAGGAAGAAGGCAGGTAAAGAAAGAGGTTGAACATTGTGTGCATTTACAATACATGATCACCTGAATATTAACCAGGCCCAGTATCCTGAGTTTCCATCAGTTCCTTCATACATATTTCATCCAGTCACTTTTTTTTTTTTGGTCAACAACCAAACAATTGACTTGACAAAACACTATGATGTAGATGTTGTTGAGAATCACGCCGTCTGATTCCTGTCTAGTTGTTCTTCTTGAGAAAAATGGGCTGTTGATGAATACTTTTCTATCGCAATTTCCAAACCAACAAAACAGCCACTCGGCGCAGCAGACTTCCCACTGTTTTCCTCTCCTCTATCTCATTTAATATGTTTGCTTATCTATCTGTGTTGCGACTGCCTTTTGTTAATCTTGATTCAGAACAAAAGAACACTTGGCACATCTATTTCATGAGGGACGAACGGATCAAAACTTTACAGACTTTTGTCATTTTCAAATATTGGCAGTGCTTTATGTCTTAATGTCATGCAGTTAAAGAGTCCTCCTTGTTTTAGATTGCTGCAGACTGGAGGATGACTGATCAAGGTCTCTCAAATCTTTGTGACTGCTCGAACATCCCTAGTTATCGCATCAACCTTAATTATGGTCAGGAGCCTTTTTCCTCTGATCTGAATCATTAGAATAATTCTGGTTAAGGGCTTGTGTTGCAGAGCCTTCTCAAAGTTTTTTCTTTGCACAACGCCTCCAGGGAATTTTCAGTGGAAATGAATTTGAAGTGCAGCTTCAGCAAGCAAGAGTTTAACTTGCCAACAGATGTGTTGTGCAATGTAGCTCCTGTATGTATGTTATTGTATATTATGAACACTCGACTCAAGACAGAGCAAGACAGAAGGATTTCATCTATTCCTGAGCTATTCTGCAGGGCTGCATCTCTTGCCAGTAAATAAAGAAGCGAATGAAGCCGGGGGGAAACCCCAGAGGTATAAGATGGTGGGCGATGATGTTCAGAAGCTCGCTTTAGCAGTGGGCCAGGTTAGGACAGAGCAGTGCATTAGAAGATGAACTGCGCTGGGTACTATTTATGAATAGTTCATCTACTGCCCTTTAAAAATACACACACCTCTAGGGGTAGCAGCAGTCGAGCTCAAGTGTTACTGCACTGTCGTTTGACGGCAAAGCAGCATCCTGTGAGAGGGTAACCAGGATAAAAGGAATGATGATGGGCACTGCTCACTACCTAAGGCAAAGCCACTTCAATGCAGTACAAGTGTTTGAACAAAGCAAGCCCAGTGTTCCAGATAGGGAATTAAGAGGGTGTTCATGTGATGCAGACTCACTGAGCTACGCTGATTATGACTCAAACAGCAGCAGAAATGCGCAGCTGGTGTGAACAGCTCTGGCACATGGATGTCAATTCCTGCCTGTCAAGAACTAATCTGCGCCCCAGTTTTCTAAATTTCAAAATGCCACCTACATAATCTGGTCAACGCAGGAAAAAAAAAAAAGATAATAATGTGTGTGACGTTGATTAATTGTCCGGAATGTAGGTGGATGCACAAGCAGGATGATAATGTTATAAAAATGTTTCTTTTGTGTGCAGAAATATTAAGCCCCGAGAGAGAAAAACAAACCTAGCCCCCCCCATGAGGTTCATACTTCACCTCCCCAGCTCCTGGTTATGTTTGTGAAATAAGATCCCTCCTCTCTCAAGCATTTTACCTTTGTGATATAATCTTGTAGGCATCAGGGAGGTAGCAGTTGACATTCTCCATCTGGAATGGGTCAGCGTCACAGATCTTGTCGTCAGTCCGACCGTAGTTGGCCGTCTCGATCATAATGACATCACTCCCCGGGCAGCGGAGATCAATTGCATATCCCTCACAGGAGAGCTCCCTCCTGACCAGCCCAAAAGGCAAGGCAGCCCGGCTGAACCCTGACAAAAAGGCGAGACACAGACAGGAAAACTTTAAGCAAATAAAAAAAAAATTAATGAGTTAAAAGGATCACTGCATCAATACAATGAGAGCCACACATCATGCGGTAAAAATCCACTGGCATAAAATAAATAGGCAACAGCAGCAGTCCAATGTTTACGGCGGTTTTAAACAGACGGGCCATTACACGCGATACAGAAAAGGGGAAAGACGAAACAATTCATCTCTCCATCTCTCTGTGGTCTTGGATGTTGGCTAAGACATCAAATCTAAATCATTGGAGACCAATGCTAACCTCATAAATTCTTGAGCAAACACAAAGGCTACAGTGCATCGCGAAGGCCTCCACCTAGAGAACATCCACCGCAAAGCTGAACCTATCTGGACTGAGAATAGTTTGTTTTACAGTCATACAAGTCTGCTCATTTGTTTCTTTTGCTTTACTTGCTCTGTAGAGCTAGATACAGAAAAAAGGCAGAATCCCGGCAGAATGGAGTGTAATATAATCCATTTTACAGTGTGGGCGATCGAAGAGGGGACTGTCTGGAGTCCACACAGGAGGAAAAATCTATACATGGAACACAGCAGATGGGAAGCTCGCCAAATAGCTCTACTTTGGGGGAAAATTAACTATTTCACTCAAATCTGTCCCCATCTTTCAGCAAATTACGATGAAATTGGTTATTTCTTAGTATTTCCCTTTTATCATTTATAAAATGTCATGTCACAAATAGGTCAGATATGGGGATATGCAGGGAGAGAAGCAAGTGACATAAAAAAAAAGCTTTAAGAAAAGAAAAGAAATCCATTATCTGAGGTTAAAGTGATCCAAAGTGTACAAAAAAGTAACTGTCTGCAATTCTAAAAAAAAAACAATTAGGTAAAATCTAAGTGGAACATGCAAATGTGTTCCATTTAAGAAGTGCAAGTGGAACCCTGCATGAACTGTCAATAATCGCTGTTTGCAGCAATAGTGGGTCCCTGAGGGGGCAGATACCATTTTTATTTTCTGCACTGCTCTCTCCTAATTAGCCCTTCTTTCAGTCTGTTACCTTTTCCATGCTCCCATTGGCTCCAAAGCATTGTCATGTACTAACACTTACCACCCGGAGTTCATTTTGCCCTCTCACTCTAATTATCCTCACACTTTTGACAGTCAGGACCTGACGCAATTAGCATTGTTTGAACTGCTCAAAGTTGAAGTGATTCCGGCTTGAAATTCCTACCCTGAAACCCCGACCCACATGCCTGCTAGTCATTTCAGCCTGCTGTGCTTGACTCAGTTATAATGATATTCTATGTCAGTCGGCACATGTCACACTGGCAAACAGAAAAAAAAAGGCAGAAAGGAAACTAACAGACATCTGTGAAACATACACTGTTGAAAATATAATGTTGAAGTCACTGGATATTAACAGAAACGTCTGTACACACTAGTAGTGGTAGCAGTATAACAAAATATGAAACTAATGGTATAAATTCTCTGGCATTCGGCCACTAGACATTTCATTATAATACCATGATCTATCTAATGGCCAGTAGATTCTGCTTAGCTGGACTGTTTATCACCTCATTAGGGACGTCAGTGTAGCTGAACCATAAGTGGAGGGCTGTGGGGTCACTCCATCTATTCCAATAATCACTACAATTACCCGAACCTTTCAGAAAACCTGTCCAGAATAGCAGATGATAAAACACAGAGTGAAGTCGCCGGCTTTACTGCGGAGACTAATGATCGTCCCGCCTGCCATTCCTCATGGAAGGAGTGACGGGTTTATCACAGCAGCTACAGAGCACAGACAGAAAGAATGCATTTCACAGGGTTTTAAAATTCTGAAGGGAGACACCGTCCTTTTGCTGAAAAACCCTCGTGGACGCAGAGGCACACGCCATCTGCCTTTGTAACCTCCTTTCTGTGGTTGTCCACTGGCGACTCTGCCCATATATCAGACCCCTTAGGCATGATGGCATGCTGCTGTCAACAGGAGTCTAGCGATTGATTAGGCTTGTACTTTGCCGTCCTCCTCCTCCCTCGCCTGTATAGATCTCTCTGGTCATAGGCTAACACTACATCAATTAGGGGGAGTATCTAGACTGTACTGGCGGCCTAAAGAACAAATTGCTTCTCCTCCAAACTGCAGATAGTCTCTGTCTCATTAATGACTGTCTTGTCAACCTGTAATTGGGCAAGTAATGACAAATCTGTCTAAAAAGTTAAAATATATATGTAAAGGTGATTTTTTTTTGCCCTGTATAAGGAAGAAGGAGAGGAGTTTAATTCAAAGGACTATATTCTTGGTCGACTTAACTATATGTTGCTCGAGCTCTTAGGATTTAAGAACAGCTAAGGTGGAAAAACCTTGTGACAACAAAGGTTTCTGGATGTGGACTGTCTCCTATGTTGATCTCTCTGGTTTAAACAAGTTTTGCAAGATTTTAGAGTGAGGAGAGATTGTTTGTGTGCACAAATGTCAACGTCTTAGGGAGGTATAAAAAGCTTTTCATCTTGCGTTCTGTGCTTTGTTTGACTGCTTAACTTTGCAGCAGTTGAAGACTGCGACAGAAGGGCACCAGCTGCAGAGAAAACTGCAGGAAAAAATCCATAACACGATCCCTGTGTGTCCAAAAAAAAAAAAAAAAAAGAAAGAGAAAATGGGTTCTCTTTATCTGTACCTCCGATTAACATTAAATTACACAATCAGAGAGGGAATTGAATAATGCTTTATATAGAACATTTAGTCAAATTGCCATGGTAACCACTTGGACTTAGCTATAATTGGCTGTGATCCCTATTCCTGGCCTTGTTGACACGAAGCCTTATCATGCATTCTGGTCAGTGAGTGACTGTGAGGAAAGTAGCTTTTCAGATTCCTCCCCCTGACCTGCCTGCTAAGCCTTCTATTGAGCTCAAGAGAGCAAAGCAAGGGCCGGGAAGGCTTCTCAATATGTTGTGTACTGGGAGTTTTTCTTCTTCTCCAGTTGACAGCATATAATTCACTGGTGACAATCCCCCCTCATAATACATATTTTGTTTTCTATCAACACCCTTGAAATTGGAAGTGGCACTGTGGCTCAGACGGGTGCATCTGAAACTATCCACAGAGCTACACTCTGCGGCTTTTAAAACCCTGGAGATGAGACGGAAAGATAATGGAGGTTTGGTGTCGAGATATTGCCATTTGGCGACTGCAAGCGCCAGACCATAACACACATGTTTGTTGCTGTTCTGTGTGTTGGTTCTCAAGAGCACAGTCGTGACCAACCTTTTAACCCTACAAACTCTGCTGCCTCAGGACATCAGACAGCGGGAGAAAAAAACTGGTGGAATGTTTGATCAGTTTTTTTTTTTTAAGAATTTAAAAGAACTGGGGCATTTTTGGAGGGTAGACAGAGTGGCGAGGGCTGGCACAGACAGAGAGCAAAGGCGTTGGTTGACGCTTGTCAACCTCCATTAAGGTTCCTTTGATTGGCCTTTGTGGGCCTGGAAACGGCAAACAGCTGCATGCAAATGGCCCTGTTTCCCCGAGGCTGGCCCCCATTGTTCTGGGCTTGGGTTTGACAGGGGCGCTTTCTCTGCAGCATAAAGGAGGGTGTAGCCTTTAGTCAAATAAGAGTGCCCCCACCGTGGTCACAGCAGGAGTACTTCAAGATTGTTTGTCTTTTAATGTTGTTTTATTCCCAATATTACTGGTAGCCAACATCTTTGGAAGAAAGAGCAGATCTCAGAGTCAAGCTTTGCTTCCAACAGCAGGGGATGCCTCTATAATCCAATATCCGGAGTGACAGAGTGGTCATACAGCATGTTTTGCTCTGGTGGAGTTAAGATTTTCAATGGGAATTCATAAAGTAGGACAAAAAAACTAGAAAAAAACACATTTGAATTCGTAATAATAGAGAACAAAGCGTCATCAGCGTTTCGCCTCTTTTTTCCATGCTCTTTGTTCTTTACTGCTGCATTGCTAATCTGTTCAGTGGAACTTTCTGATAGTTTGCCAAGGAATAAAATTAGCTTAAAAAATAATATTCAAGAGACCACTACGGTAAACCTTTTATGTGTTCAATTAAACACAAGTACACGTTACTGTCAATGCTCATGCCTCAATACTGGCAAACTAAATACTACAAATGCAGCTTATACTGTAAGAAGACAGCACTCAAAATGTCCATTTCCAGATCCTCAAATTTGTAAAGGCAGCCAGGGTTGCTGCCTAAAATGTGCGATTCAAGTTCACAAATGCAGTACATGACCGCCCATCAGATGTGAGAGACACACAGGAGCAAGGTGGGAGATGAGAAAGGAGATTTGGGATTCACAAAACAACACCTGCTTTTCAAATACAGAAAACACCCAGGAGAACTCTTTACTATACCACGACGGCTCATATTTCATTTCAACTGTCGAAATGCGGTGAAACACTGAAAATCTAGTTGGACATATGGCACCATTTCCCATGACACTTTAGTCCCCGCTCTGGTCCACCTTGCTGGGAATTGTTTCTAAAGGCAGTGTCAGACAAGACCATAAACCTCGGGGCTACACCCGCCTTTCCCAGACTACTGCTATCAGACACTCTTGATTCCGATATAAATATTCCAAAATAGAAACTGGCAATATAGAACCGAGTCCATTTGTGGTTAGACAAAGCGCTCTGAGTCATATCCCTTTTCTCTTTCTGGTGATACATGAATTCTGCGTTACCACTTAAAATTCCAAAACGATCATTTGTATGCATGACCATGGCCTTTTCTCTAATTCCTCCCCTGAATGTTGTCTTGACTTAAAAAAAAAAAAAGAGAGACAGTGAGGGGGAGGAGAGAACCTCATGCTCCATGTTGCCACATGTCTTGTTGAAGAGGTTTAAGGGGAAGGATTTGTCATATTGCCGAGGCTAAGGACGCATTCAGACCACCTCCGCAGGGTTTTGCAGAGGTGCACAATGGGGGTGGGGGTGGGGGTGGGAGTGTGTTTAGTTGTAACTGTCACGAAACGATAGGAAGGTAACATTTTATTTCTCAATTACCTGCTTTCTCACTACCACTGCTAACGCTCTTCATTCAATCTCTAGCTCACTCGAGCACAACTGCTGTCTTTCTCTCTCTGTTTTTCTCCTGTTTTTCAGCCACTTTTTACTTTCAACATTATCAAATGAAGAGAAATGTCCTCCCCTCTGCCTAGTAATGTCTTAGTCCTCCCTCATGGCAGGATTGTGCCGCCCTGATCAGTTTGATCGCTGGCTGTTATCGGCCACTGCAGCGTGATATTGGGTTGTGCTTCCCCAAAAGTTGATTCTGGTTCAACTTTCTCGCCGTCTCCTGCTGTGGCATCCCCTGCAGCCCCCACCCCCGCAGCCTAAACGCACAAAACCCATTCAAATGAATGGGAGTAGAGTAGTAGTGCCGCAACGCCTGATTTGGTGTGAATTCAGCTGAAGCATAATACACCCTGATGCTGCCTCCTAGCTCCTCAGGTGGGTCCATTTGGAGGATGCTGGACGCTATTACACCAGATGCAGGCGTGTAATATGTTCTATATTAGGTGAGCAGCACACATTTAAAGAGAAAATATAGCATTTTTTGACTGTTCACCAAAATCCTCTGAAAAGCCACTAGCCAATCACTGCAGGTCTGTGAAGCTTTGTGTGTGTGGAAATGGTGCATGGAGCTCTAATGAGAGCATTTTAAGTGTAGTTTATTGTGGTTTTTAGTCTTTTCTTTTTTTTTTAAGAGCAAGAACTGTTTAAAATGTATTTTTTACAACCTGTAGCTTTAGCTTCTTTCTTTGGTCAGTTAGCTAAATGAAAGCACATGTAAGGATACCTGCAAGACGGTGCTGCATGTTGCACATCCGCCGGTGCGATTTTTATTTTGCTTTTTATCTTTTTAGCTACAATAGTTTAATCCAGGGGGATACTTTCGGTGTTTCACTCAAACAGTAGAACAAGTGTGTGTTCTTATGTTTCCCGAATATGTACAGTGGAGGTGGTGAGTGCAAAGTTAGCACAGCCCATTAGCAGGTGTTCAAGCCGAGTACAATCTCTCGATATCAAGCAAGGAATCTGTCAGTCTGTCTGTTTGTCCTTTGGGTATCTTGACAACTGTTGATCCACTTCATAGCAGTGTTGAGTTAGACGTTGTTTAGATGGGCTGCTCTTGAGAAATATATAAAAACTAGGCTACCTGACATAAATGATGATTTTCTTCTTCTTATAACTGTGGAGTCCACAAATGGAGACATATACGGACAGTGCCAATTTTCCATTGCAACCCACATTGTGGACAGAGGGGGGATTACACCTGTAGCGTTGACTTGACTTGAAAAAGTAGATTTAAACTACTATTGAACTGTGTATTGTGAATAGAACTTGGCATGTATGTTCAAGATGGACAGTACAGTTCATCTAACTAAAAAGCAAGGAATGTCTGTCTGTCTGTGTGTCTGTTTATGCTTTGCAT
This sequence comes from Scomber japonicus, assembly GCF_027409825.1. Classification (NCBI taxonomy): domain Eukaryota; kingdom Metazoa; phylum Chordata; class Actinopteri; order Scombriformes; family Scombridae; genus Scomber; species Scomber japonicus. Next base: position 21,671,958 of record NC_070589.1, on the reverse strand, counting down.
ATCTCTTAAATCGTTCATCCGATCGACTTCACACTCTGCGGGTATATTGATGGGGACCCATGGTCGTGTAGTGTCGAATTTGGTACAATTTGGACACGCGACACATTTAATATTAATAAGCTTTCAATAAACAAGTGAACAGCGAGCTGCTCAGCTCCGTGTCTTAGTGCAGCGGAGGCTATTTGAAACACCGGCACATAACAGCGGGACGGGGCTTCTGGGCTCAGACTCGACTTCACACTTGGCGGGTGTACTGCTGAGGACCCAAGAAAGTGTACTGTCGAGTGTGAAGTTGTTTGGACACGCGACACGTTTAATAAACTTTGCATAAACAAGCTAACAGCTAGCCACTCAGCTCCGTGTCTGAGTGCAGCGGGGGCTGTTTGATATAAACACCATCATATCACAGCGGGGTGGGGCTTCTGGGCTCTGACTTGCTGAGACGGACAAGGGCATGTGGCCCCCTCAGTTAAAACTGCTGAAGTGAGATCGGGCATACACAGTAGGAGCGCAGACACGGTAGGCAGCAGATTCAACCAATGGAAGTCCGTAAACTGCTTCTATGGTGGCATTGGTGAAGTTTAATTTATTGATTTCTTATCATTTTAATTGATTTGTTTGTCAACTGATACATACATATGTGGTTCTTGAGAAATAATGAGCAATTGGCCTGTTCGGAAAAGGCACGATTTGAATGGGCACTACGCTATTGTGCTGAAATAATACAATGGTCTGTGACAGTGGGGTTGCTGTGCTGCAGGTACTTGTAAAACATAAGATACGATCCAGGAAGTCCAGTTTCAATAAAAGATCCATGAGTGTGAAGACAACAGGTAGCAAAATATTGCAAACTGGTATATAGTACCATGGACTTTACAGCAAGTTATCATGACAAGAATTATTTCAACTTTAGTAGTGACAATCTTAAGGTTAACAATAGAAATACTGTGTTCTTGTTCTTGAAACATACAGTGCACTTGTGTCGAATGTATGCGATTGGTCTGGCAAAAGTCGAGCATGGTTACACGTTTTTTGACGGACTGATCTGAACAGACTTAATGAAGGAGGTCCGTTTTCACATAAGCTAAAGTCAATCCAAACACAACCTTTGTCAGAATGGCCACAACTGAGAGGTTTATAACACCAGAGTATTCCTTTAAACATGCAAACCTCTTTTTAACACATCTAGAAGTTGCACAATGTACACAACATATTTGAAATGCACAGACTGTTCTGTTTTGATGTTGCAGAAATCACTGTCTGGGATTTCACAACGCAGAGGAAATGTTTAAGTTTTGCCACAACTGATGCACAGTCGACACGGTGGATTATTTTGGTTCTGCAAAACAGCAAGCTCAGCTGCAGAAGACTTCAGATGAAGAATTTCTCCCAGGGGAGTTAGAACTGAAGAAAAAAGCCTGAAAGTGGAGGTTATAATGACTGTGTCTTGATTTGGCTGCGAGAATCAAGGTTTTCTCCTCTGTCGATTTGTTGGATGATCCTTGACCCTGTGGTACACATCAAAGAATACCAGTGAGCAAAGAGGGGAGCATCATTACATTACTAATACATATAATCCTCTAAATGCAAAGCGGGTCACTGCTTAATATAATTCATGACAGGAATAATTCAGCTGAACAGACATTACCAGATCTAATGTCTTCTTATGTTCAGTCTTTCGGCACATCACACGGATTAAAGCAAAATATAATTCGACACCTTGTATAGTCTACTGAGAAAACAACTATTTCTTACAGATACAAATAACTGTCACAGAGGCTAAACATTTGAAAAATAAAGGTGTTCGACTTGGAAGATGAAAAAAAACCTATATGCTCCCAGGAGAGTGCCATTTTGACAGAATTAGTTCATTGCTCGTTCAATATCTAACATATTGTTGCATCTCTTTTTTTTTCCAAGGAGAGTTGATGCAACATGCAGAAAGAGGTGATTTGAAGAGACTTTCCCAAGTGTAGCAGGGTATAGTTTCACAGGTTTGATCCACCCTGAGTGATTCTTAACTCCCCTTAAAGCCCATATTTTACCCCTGCACTTAAACCCCAGCTGGATTTTCCGATCAAGAAAATGTCTCTGAATAAGTCAGGTGCCTCCCTCAGGGTGGGGATGGAGGGGAAAGAGGGTGGAGGGAAGGGTGGGGGGGTGGAGGAGGAGGAGGATGTGGGTTTGTCTCCATCACATGCTTGTGTTTTTGTTCTTGTTTGGTGAGGCAGAGTCTCCCCAGTTCACCCACCAAATCAACCCCCCGCCCACCCTCCACCCAGCCCTGCCTGTACACGGCGTAGCCCAGCAGGCTTACACAGTATGTCACATAGACAGGGTGTCAGGAGAGGCTGCAACTGGAGCACGGATTACATGAATAATGAGCCAGAGAGTACGAGGATGACGAGGAACAGAGATCAGGGCATTGAGTTGATAATGAACAGACAATTCTGATAAGAGTCACAGGCTTTATTTTCATGCAGACACAGAGCCAGCAGTTTCCTTAACACAGCCACGCTACCACTTTCATTGTCCATTTCGGTACTTTCATGTCTCCAAACGAACCCACTCATGCTGAAATGGGTGGAGTGGTGTACTCAAGGTTGTGTTCATGCAGATGAGGCGGTGCAGTGTAATTTTGGCACATGTCTAAGCATGAAATTGTGTTTTGGTCTTTCATCGTAAAATACAAGCAATTTTTGTGGCTTTAGTTGGGGCACGTTAAAAAATAGAAAATAAACCTTTTATGTAGGTTTTCCTTGCCTTTTTCATTTGACATACGTTTTTCATCAAGCATATATTTCATTTCACATTAAAATACAATTTTTAATGCAATTAAGGCAGCGTCTGTGCTGGCTTCGATTAATGGCTGATACTTATCAGTAATGTCTTCAGGACACATCCTGAGATCCTGCTACCAATGTTCATCCTGCTTTAGCCCCTTTTCCAGATTGTATAAACTGTACCAGGACTGGACCTCACATCTGGTCATCAACATTTCAGATATGTGCTAGTCACATCCATACGCGGTTGCAGTCTGAGTCTGCACTTGCACACTGTTTTAAAGAAAAGAGCAAATAAAAGTATACAGAAATGCAGCTACACAATTAGTATTCATATCATGCTGGCACTTGTTCATCCAGTCCTCCAAATGACATAGTATTTTGTCCAAAAACACATTTGTGTTCTAGAGGTTGCAAACACCACTAACCAAACCTCAACACCATCACGGAAATTACTTGGTTAGGGTTATGGAAAGGTAATTGTTTGGGTTAAAATAATTAGGGCAGTGGTTCCAGACCTGGGAAACCACCACTGGAAATTAATCTAGTAGGTGGCAAGATGATTACCCAGGTATTTTCCAATATTTTCTTTTTCTTACAAAATACTGTTACTTTACCTCCTCAGCTTGAAGTATCTAAATGAAAAAATCTGAGTGACAATCCCTCCTCAATTGCACTACTCACATCCTGAAGTCATGCAGGTTGGCATGATGAGGGGGTCAAAAGGAGACATTGCTTTATATTAAAAAGGTCACAAGCCAAAAGGTTGGGGACCACTGGGTTAGGGAACAATTGCAGTCAAAGTTAAAATAAACCAACGTTGATTGTCAGTAGGAAACAGAAAATGAACAGGCCCATGTCAAACTCCAACTTTTTTAACCCATCCAACAACCCGGACCTCCTCCCTCCGCAGACTTTGTGGCTCTATAATAATAATTCCTGCAATCTTTAAAAGTCTTTATCACATGAACATAAACAGATGCTGTTTCGGGGCATTTTCTTCCACGACTGGTGCTGATATTGTTTTTAGGATGGCGGTTTGTGTACAGCGCAACAAGGAGAGCCTATGTGGGCTTCACTACAGGTCTGTTTGGAGTCTCTCTGAGATTTGTCAGGAAAGTCAGTGGAAAAAAATCTAGGCACATTCTTTGGCAATAACCCCCTGCTATCTCTGGAACATCGACCACTTTGATTGACTTGAGCGTGATGACCTTGCCTCATTCCCTTCCACCAGCATTCCGGTCAATGCGAGCAGAAAACAGGAGTGCTGATAAGAGATGCACAGATGGGGAGATCTTGATGACAGACAGTTTCCTGCCCCTCATCGTCGATGAGGCCATTGTGCTTTGCACAGTCAATGGGGATACATGCTACATAAGGGGGTCAATATCGATAGCGTAAGGCAAACAAAAACGTTCTTTGTGCTTCACTGTTTCTGTGACTTTCTTCTTGCTGCGTACTTATTCAATTTCCTGCACGGCGGGAGAGGGCTTGCTTATCTTAGACTGTTTATACCTGCAAATCGGCTGGTGGCCTTTTGTTTGCAGGTGACCCACCCTGAGGTGACATTTAATTCCTGGACAAAAAATGTGTGGTCATGCTCTATGGCACAGGCTCTCAGCCTGAGGAGATTACTAATACAGTGAATACAACAGAGATGCATTCATGGCCTGTAGTGAGAGGTATCCGGCAGACATAGAGAGAGACCCAACACACATCATTACACTGATCTGAATCATATATGACCATTCACAGCACAAAAGTCAGTAAAATTAACAAAAAACAATTGGAGGGACAGCCAAAGTGAAATCAGTTTCATCTTATATTTACACATCAGTCTCTCTCTGACTGTTTTTCTCCTCCTCCGACTAAAGACCAAACACGGCTGAAAATCTGTGCACACACTAAAACACACACTCGAATCACAGAAAGCATACAAAACCACATTTACTGAATCCATCATCATTTCTTTTATTGATTGCTGTCCTTTCCCCACTGTCAACATTAGTTTTAACACCAGCATTTACTGTGTAAATTATAACCAGCAGTAACAAAACGGAAGGATCTGGTATAAAATGAGGAAGACCGGTAAAGGCAAATGACAATTTTACAATTTTAGCCTCTTCTTTTTCTTTTACTAACAGTATGGGGAGTTTTGTTCAAATGGCTTTTGGGGTTGTTGTTTTTTTTACACGTCTTCAAAATCTACCTCCTTATAACACAGTCATGCTTAAAATGTATGTCATGATTAAGGATAAAACAGCTGGAGCGGCTGTGCTACAAAACATTGACTGCCGCAGGTATTTAGTCAGAGGAACAATCTGCTTTGATTGCCTTACCACAGTGTCCCTTTGGTGTTAAATGTTACATGCCTGCTTTTGCTTTTGTGTGTTTACTTAGCTCTTGTGATTTTTGTGCAAATTAAATTAGTTCTGACATGCCTACAAGCTACTTAAAAAGTATTAAGTGAACATTGATCCGCACCAAAATCCGTCAGGTTCTTGTTGCCTTCCGAAATACTTTTGTCTCTGCTTCAAACCTGATTCATATTGTTGGAAAACACCTCCCCGAACACAAAGGAAGGAAAAAAGTCTACAGCATTCTATAGTGTAGACTTGATTTTATTAGAAACCCCTCTGCTTCCTCTCAAGATTAAATGTGTTTCTTTGTTATGACAGCTGAACCCTCCTGTGAAGCAGTGACTTACATGGAGCGCATCCAAAAGTTTAGATTCTGAGGCAAACTACTTTGTGCTTGTAAGCTGGACTCATCTATTATTTGAATTAAGCTGCCTGGAGAATAAAAACAAGTGCAGACAGCATTTAAGAGTGAGGTAAGCATCTGGTCGAATGTTTATACTACTTGTTACCATAAGGGGTGTGAATTGAACGGCTTCGGAGATGCTGCAAGCAAGTGAGATTTAAGGCATGCTTAAAAAATGAAATCAAACTGTCAGAAACTGTAGTTCCTTGCCCATTAAAGTAAGTGTTTGCTCATCAGCTGGCCATATAACAGCAGTTTTTACAATCATGTCTAAACTCCCAGCAAAGCACAAGGAAAAGAGGCTTGCTCTCACTTTTCGCATATTGGATGGAAACATTCTTGCTGCTTTTTGCTTTACCAAAAAACGCACTCAGGAAATCGCTGTTGCAATAAATCTAGGATGACCCTATCAAGGGTGATATTGTATTTCATTTCCTCTGAGTGAAATACTGATCCTGGCGATTCATGTGACTCTGGCTCATTTTAATTTCATGTTCTCTTATGATTCAAAACTTTCCAGGTTCCCTGCTATTCTTAAAACAGCACATTGTTACGCAATGATATACAGAAATATGTCTAGTGCACTGAAAAAGAGCTGCATGAGGGATTGAGGCAAAATGCTGACAAAACTAGATTAGTATATAAAAATATGAAAAGTAAGAAATATGATGATTTATCTCTCTCAATATGGCTCCCAATCTGCAGAAAGGCCCATTCAATCCAGATAATGAACCCCTGCCTTATTTCTTGAAATGTTTCCAGTTGGGCTGAATTTCCATGCTAGACTGATATATCAGGTTTTTTTCCCTGTGTGCTTGTTCTCACCACACAGATTGACCAGTCATCTGTGAATCTCCCATGGTTTAGCTGATAATTCATGATCGCCCTGCCATGGACCCACAGTATTCAATATGAATTATAAAATGGCAAGCCAAGCATATCAATGGATGACAGACTGGATGTGTATGGCCCGGGGCCAGAGAGGAGTTAGAGCACAATAGCTTTCCCATTCAGTCAACCCCAGGACTGGAAATACCAGTGTGGCACAAGGGAGGGTCTTCCATCAGCACAATGTATGGCACTGCTTGAGACAAATGTTGTGCTGAGACATATTGTTAACCTCTACAACCTTTTAGGGAGAAACACAAGCGTGCTGGTATGTTCAATCAAGAAATATTTCACAATCAAGTAAATATCCATTCAAGAGAAAAATAAACTGTATTCAAAACTAAGAAAAACAGAATCAGGAATCTTTTGCTCATTTTTTCATTTTCTTTGTAGATCAGACTTGCTTCTACTGAGGCTAATTCAAAAAACATGTAAATGCATATATATGCTGCTTATTCACACGGTCTGCCTGTGCTAGCACACATGCTAATACTTAAACAAACATTTCCTTTTCATTCTGATCTCCATCTCTGCAGATATGACACAGCCCTCCAACAAAAACCACTTAATCTTTTACATTTCCCTTTTGTGCAATATTTAGATATGAAGGCCGAGGTGCCCGTTTCTCCTTTTGGCATTTAAACACAACAGCCAACTAAAAGTATTGACACTGACTGCACGACATAATCCCTCCTAAATCTGCCTTTCTTTACTTTAAAGACTCAGATAACAGCTTTTGTTCAGTCACAGCAGGTATGTGCCGGCGCACTTGCCCCACCTTTGTGGTTGCTTCCTTTGAATCTGGTCGTCTTCTTTCATATCTGCAGACTGGGCGGTCTGAATCACCTAAAACAAATCTGATACCTGCATGACCTAGTTTACTCTAGCAACAGCGTCATTTTATATATCTGTTATATAATGGCATAAGGATGTGGAGGAAATGGAGTACAAATAATGAGAGCAAGGAATAGCATATTGGGAGACTTAAGAGCAGTGTCAAGTGCAGAGAACACAGTGTGATGTTTCCTCTGCTTCTTTAAATCCAATTAAATACACTAAAAAATACAAAAATGACATAATTTGTCATCCATAATATTTTCATGAAACCTAATTTTTGAAACTATTTACAATCAGAATTTCTTTCTGCAATATCCATTTCATATATTTATATTCAGTACCATTGTTGTGAGTTCTTCACTCTGTACTGTATTAACAGCTTCCCTATGCATGCCAGACTCACAGGAAATGATGCACTATATAATCTGGCATTACTGTTTTTCATTTTATCTCACTGATATCAATGACATGTCTACTCATCTACAGTCCTTTCAGAGCTGTTTTATGTCAGCCGGTGAAACACGGGGTGGCTTGTATTGTAAAGAAGTCACAGGAAGATATTTGTCATCCAGATTATTGCTAAATAATGATCATTATTAAAAAAAGCCTACTACAATTTATCATTTTAATTATCCTTTACTACATGCATTTACTATACTATCCTTGGTTCCATTTGATTTTGCACAAATTGTTTCTCAAAACAGACACCGGACTGCTGATCCTTCCTTTCCGCCGTACCAGGAGAGAGAAAAATCACTTTCTTTTCAGCTATGTCAATGAACATTTCAAAGCGTGAGGAATGTTTTGGATGAAAACGATAACCTGATTATACTCTCTCCTGGTGAGGGACAGGAGGCAATTATCAACTGGAGTTTTTCATTGCAGGGACTCTGATGGAAATGTAGATCATAAGCGCAGGGATGCCGGCCCTCGGGGGTGGACGGGCTGAAGGTGAGTGGCATGTGGATAGAATCAGAGATTGTTTTCAGAGACTCAGACACACACCCACACACACTCACACACTCACACACACACACACACACACACACACACACACACACACACACACACACACACACACACACACTCTCTCTCTCACACACACACACACACATTCCTTTATTGATGGATGGGTAAATATGCATTCTTAGTGCTGAGAGCCCTCACATCAACTGAAACCCAAAACCTGGACTTTCTGCATACCAAAGCAGTATTCTTCTTTAAGAAATTCAACAGGACTATTCAACTCATTTTCTAAGCCGGGACAAATCAGAGGTCTATTCTTCAAAAGCCTCAGTAACATTTCTCAGTAAGACTATTCCATATTATCTTTAATTGCTAATCTACAAAACAAAAAAATGCATTTCTGCTTGAAAGATTGCGAGGATTGCATGCTCCATAGCAATCTCTCTTTGTTAACAAATTGCACACTGCAACCAGACCTAAAATAAAATTGGAAAGAAAAATCTATCACAGAACAAAACAGCAAGAGCAATAAAGAAAGGCAAAATCCAAATTGAAAAGGAATCCCCTGAAATAATGTAATTCGACATCTATCTGTAATCAATTCTTGGCACACGAGCATGTGATTTTGGGTTACTTTGTTTCTCGGTACAATGGGACTGAGAGGGGTAAAAAGATGTAATGATCATCATTAAGTAGACAGACCAACACCAGTGGTTTTGATGGGCATTTAACAGACAGGAGTGTTTTGTGACAATACTTGTAATTACAGCCAAATGTACTAATCAAAAGTAAGGGAAAGAACCAAAAAAATTGCTTTTGGGATGTCAATGCACATAATTAAAAACACTGAAACGCTGGCACCGAGTCGTGTGCCCTGCTTTTGATGGTGCCTGATACACTGGCTGCTCAGAACAGCCTGATTTAGGTGCGAATAAAAAATGTATTTCCTCTCCAAGGCTCTGGTGCCTCAAAGAACACTGACACAATCTGTTAAGAAGCTCATCATGCAGAAAAGGTGCAGTTATGAATCTTTAGGGGAAGGACTCTGTCTGACTGTTTGAGTGTTGTTCTGGAAGTGAAGAAATGTGTCACTGAAAGCGTCCATGGGTTGCTAGGAATATTCAATGAGTTCAGTATGAAGTGTTTGAAATACCTTCTTTTTTTTTTTCAAACTCCAAGGGTAAAGCCACTGAAGACAAACTCAGCAACCTTGCTACATAACAGCTCTTCAGTTCTTTTATGTGGCCACAACAATGCGCACTAATAAATTCAACACATTCATAAGCTGAATAATAAGTGGCTTCTTAAAAGGTTGAACACAATGACATTAAGACTACATTCCTCCATGCAACTCACCTTGTGAACAGTGCAAGCAGAAGAGAAGGAGCAAGAAGCAGCGAAATACTGAACACCTCCACAGTGCAGAGGCCATTGTGTGTTGTATGCAAAACGATCCGGGGAGCTCGATGGCCGATAATACTGGTTCAATGTGTTCAACGGTGGTATAGCGATGTCAACGATCAGTTGTTCTCAAAGAAGCATCACCAGTCATCTTCTCATCTGGAAAAAAGGAAGGAAAGACACCATAAAAATGGAGGAAATGGATGGTCGTCATTATTATCATCACAGCCTTGGATTTTCCTGTGGGTGGTGTGAGTTTTTATCTAGTTTCAACATGTGTGTGCATTGTCATAAAAGAAGTCATGTGTGAGCTGCTTGTGACACATAGTCAAACACAAATCTGAGCACTGGGAAAACTAAAATTCCTGACTGCTGTTTGATTGAGACAAACACATTTTTTCCCCCACAGAAATATTAAAACTTTGTTCTCAGATGCACATGCCTAACTGAGAGGGCACCAACATGAAAACAAAGCAGATAGCGTGCCTGGTGCTCAGCATTTATTTGGCACTCGGCAGCGTGTTACAACTGAATGTTTACAGGACCTTATTCTCCCACTCTTACCCGTCCCACCTTCCCCATTTACTCCCCAGATCCCCTCGAGAAAAAGCTTGTCGCTCCAGCAACACGTTCACACAGGACGCCATTAGAGACACGACTGCTTTGTGAGCTACTTTTGTCTCTTTCCTTATCAAGGGGTGGCAAAAACAGTCTTTTGTCTGCAAAAGCAGCAAAAGGTTAGAGTCTGAGACAGACGAACACACCAGACAGATAAGCTGCTTACCAAAGTCAAACACCGATGTGGGATCTGTTGTGTCATATGTGAAATGTCACACACACACACACACACACACACACACACACACACACATTAACTGACTCACATATGCATGCCTGCACAAACATATAGCTAGGGACATGCACTCTTGCCAGCATGGACATAGAAAAATAGCCTACGCACCAGCACCCACACATATCTATTCTATCTTGTTTATTCCTTTGTGGTTGCCATCCAGCATCTCCCTAATGCACACACACATTATCTGCAAGCCAGCCAGCCAACACACACACACACACACACACACACACATACACACATAGAGGATCGGTCACTTGGTAGCTGTCACTATGCAGAGGAGAGTGAACATTTCCAGTTACTGAATGTGCTCCTCCACAGCCACCCGTCAACTACTCTGATTACTTTATAATGAACCTAAATTTGAGCAGCAGAGCAGTCGGCTCTGATCGCTCTCCGGGTCTCACTAATGCGCTTGGATATTTTTGGCAACACAAAAACCCACAAAACATGGGAAGCTTTTACATTAGCATACTGAGTAATAATTTAAGTCACTATTGGATTCATTCTTTACATGACCGATGCCTGGTCGGGGGATAACAGTTGAATAAAAGCCCACTGGATCTCCACCTCGCCTGACACAGCTCCAGAGTATTTATTTTCATTTGAGGTCACCCTGGTCGAGCAGTTGTGCAGCACAGTCTGTGCCAAGGAAACACACGTACAGCTAGCTTATAATTTATCAGTTAAACTTGGGTGGTTTATAGGAATTGCGGTTTTATTTGTCTTCCAGTTGTTTATCTGCCAGTGGCGCCGCACCAGATCAGATAAGACCAAACTGCAGGGTGCGATCTCCCCTGCACGGGAAGTCTCACACTATGTCTACTGTAGCTGCTCAGGATCTGAAGACTGCCACCAGTTCAATACTGGGCACAGCACCAAATCTCCAGAGAGGCACGTGACTTCTTCCTCTCTTTGCACTCAGCCATTTATCATCCCCAAATATGTGGCCTGGGCTCATGGGGGTAACGATAATGGTGGTTGACAGGAGGAGATTGGAAACTGTTGGGGGGGACGTCCCCCTGCCCTTCTGGCCTGCTGGGCCTGCTGAGCAACTCAACCCCTCCAGACATCGGGGGGCGAGAGCCTGCCAGGCTCCGCGGACGCAGGCTTGCCCTCTCCACCCCGGGGTTCTTTCTCCTGATTAGCCCCCGCCAGCTCTGTCGTCCTGCTGAGTAACATGTCTCCTTTCTCCCTTAAGCTGGTGGAGGATACAGCCATGCTCATCTTCCTAAAAAACACTGTTTTGTTTGGTGGGATTTCTGCACTGAACTGGTCCAGCCTTGAGATAAAAGGATTAGGCGATTAACATTAAGATGCTTTACACAAGTACTGACAGACGTATCATAATTTCACATCAGGGGACAGGGAGGGGGGGGGTTGTGGGGGGCTAAGATGTTCTCAAGCAGAAAATGATTTTAAGAGGTAAGTGAGGCATCGTTAACCCCTCAGAGATTGCGCGGAGGAATTATCTACAACAAGCCCCCCTCCACCCATCTACCCGAGGCTGGGAAGTGAGGTTACATGATACTCGGCCAGCAATTTTCGCATAATGATCGTCATGTTCCACTGAGACAGATTTATACAAAAAAAGGCACACAGTTATGACTAACTGTCACCACCTACACTAAATCTAATGATCTCAAACATAGAGTATACACCAGAAGACCACTGACTACATAAAAGTTATTCGTTTTCATTTTCTGCGCCTTCAGCTCCTCTTCCTAAAAAAACACAGGTATGTGGTTTTCTCTTTCTATTAACAGTGTATCTTTCTGGAAACGAGACAAAAAAAAGTCCACAAATGAAATGAATAATGATACACAAACATTCGTGACATCTGTTTTTCTTTTGTCTCCTATACATACACGGTGGAAACTCAAGGAGAGAAATCTATCATCAGTTAAGATAATGGAGAAAATCACAGTCCACAGCAAATTTTTCACATCAGCCTGATAGAAATAATAAGCAAGCATTTAAAAGAGGACGGCAGGCAATTAAAACATAATTAAAATAAATGGATAGAAGGAGACAGCCCACATGTCTTAACATGAAATACAAGGCTGTGTGCAACAGCCGGCTGAATGAATGTGAGGCTCCTTTGACAAAGCTTGTGTCTGCCTCACTCAAGCTGGAGAGGCGTCCAGAGAAAGAGAGAGTGAGAGAAGGGGGGAGTTTGGGAGTTTCTAAGCCGGGAGGGACTAAATGGATGGGAGAGGGAGAGCAGAGGAGGAGAAGAATGGAAGGGGGAGAAAGAAAGGGGCGGTAGGGTCACAGCAGAGGATTGACAGCCTGTGAGTATGGTCTGACCTCCTGGGTTCGCCTCCAAGTTTTCTCCACAGGCTTAGAGAAGACAAAAATAAAGCCCAGGAATGTTAATTTATTTTCAATTGTCAACGCCGAGAAGAGAGAGATAAAGAGTGCATACATACATATCAAGTAAGACTGGAACAAAACTAATGTGCAAGTCCAAGTGTAAGCTGAAAACCTACAAGTGAAATAGAGATGTGGCTCTGTTGAGCTGGATCTTGCCAGCACAATGATTCGTCTTCCACTCTTTGAATAACTACTAATTTGGAGAACTTTCTGCCCCGCCCCCATGCCCTACATTCAGGACCAGGGGGAAAAAAAGACACACATGTGAGAGGGGAATTTCAAACATCAGAAAATGGTTGATGGGCTAGAAGAGGGAGACGAGGTAAAACAGGAACTAAGAAAACACAGCCTCCAGACACTTTTTTTTTCTGTCCTTGGTGCACTCTGATGTTCTCAAGGAACTCTTTTGTCATGACAGTCCTGTCAGGGCTGCGCTTTCAACCCCTGCAGGGACATGATGTCATTTCCTTGGCTCCACCAGTGATGTCGAGAACTTGCCATCAACTGCCAGAAACAGAGATGGGCCAACATCGAGCAGAGTGTATGGAGTGCGATAAGATATGAGGAGTAGGATGATCAGGTTGAAAACGGCCAGAAATAGTGATGGGCCAACATGATTTAGAGCTGCAGACACTGAAACTAAAATTTAAAGTGTCTTGAACAGAGCTCAGACAATTAATCAATTAGTCAGCCGACAGAATCAATTAATCATTGAAGTCATTTTCTGAGGAAAAACTGTAACACTTAACTGGTTCCAGCTTCACAAACGTGATTATTTGCAGATTCTTTTGTCTTCTATGATAGCAAAAATAATAACTTACGTTTTTGGACTTTAGTTGCACAAAAAAAAGACATCTAAATGTATAAACTGGGGGTGTCTGGAAAATTGGGCTTGACGTTTTTTAACTATTTTTGGACATCTTACAGACCAAATGATTTATCCTGACTATGTCTGAGTGTAGTTTTAAGAGCAACACCATATCTCCCTCGTAAAGAGAGGATAATGCATCCCAAGAGAGGTTAGAGGTTAATGAAACAAAAATACTAAACAAACAGTTGGAAAACGTAAAACATTATTAGATAAAACCAAAACTAGACTAAGAAATAATATTCAATTATGCTGATTTACTCCGGTTTGCATGTGTGTAATGGATGTTTTGGAGAAAGGAAATGTAGCTTTTGATTTGTTCATATCAAGTCAGTGTGTGCTGCTTATTTCATCATAATTACAGCTGGAGTTCAGTGTCTCTAAATAAATATTTAAACAAGTGGTTTTTTTTAAGATGGTTAATAGATCACTCCCAACTTCTTGCAACATCTTTTTGTTGTAAGTCTGGGTCAGTTTTTGTAACAATTCAATAAACTCTAAATCAAGGCACTCAAACTTCAGAACTTCAGCTTTTATGTCTTGTTTGCTTTTTGGATAAATGGTTCTACTTTAAAAAAGGACTTCTGAAAATGCTTTTAAGTTTCAAAAAAGCCCAAATAGCCCCCCCCACCCCGCCAAAAGAAGGTGCAATGCTTCACTATCTTATTGAGAGCGCACAACAGTTGGTGTGTTCAGCGGCTCTCGGCCAAATGATCGAGGCAGTAGATAAGATAGAGTGCCAGCGGGCAGATGGACATAGTGAAACAGAGAGGGGCGAGCAAAGAAGCTAAGAAGCTTAGAAAAGTGAAGAGAACAAAGAAGACCCGAGCTGAACAACCAGGTTAGTGTCAAGCAAAATGAAGAGAGGGTGGTGTGTAGTTTCCAAAAGAACTGTGTGGCTGAGAAGACACTTGTGAAAGAGATGTGAAAAGATGTGAAAGTGGATGTTTCTGTCAAGATTTGTGGATGAAATCAGCTGCCAACTCAAATCCTCAAACCTGCTTTAAACAATAATCATCATTATTGTCTGAGCCTGCTTAATCTGTCAACAGCAATCCTTACTTTAGGACTGACTTAATCACTTATTTAAATATCCATCAATCAATTATTTTCTCAATTAATCATTTAATCTAAATAATACAAATAAAATACAGAATATTTGCTGGTGCAGCTTCTCAAATGTGTGGATATAAAATCTTTGCGTATTGTTTATGATACTAACCTGCATTTTTTTATTGATGAGTCAAACATGAGCTCAAAAGAAATACAACCAGCTTTTTTCACTATTTTCTGATATTTTATAGGCATAACAATTAATTGATTAGTCAAAAAAATCAAAAGGTTTCAATGAAGTCATAAAAAACTGGCAAAACTGAAAACCTTCACGTTTGAGAAGCTACATTTTTCATCATTTTTACTTAAAAATGATTTAAACAATTAAATTGAAAAATGATTATTTTTCTACTTGATTAATCAACTAATTGTAACTTTATTACAAACACTGTAAAATATATTGCTTTGTTTCTGGTCAACTTGAAATACTGAAACCAACTGCTTGCTGCAGAAACATTACATATTAAAAACATCTCTTTTTAGATTCTCCAGCTGAACAAAAACTCAAATAAATGTGCGGAAAATAACTAAAACATCAAGTTTCATTCAGTAATAATCGGTTAGAGGCCACTCTGAGCTCAGTAGCTGTTTCTGCTTGGCAGTGAAATGAATAGGCTGACCTTAGAGCAGTTGGTTAAGCACTGGGGTCACCTGAGAGGAGCATAGAGCAGCTCAACACTGACATGGAAAAGAGAGATTCTCCTTTCAATCAGTCTCTTCATAAATTTACTGAAAGCCTCACTTCTCGCCTCCTCCACACATAATTTCAGCACTCCCCTGCATGCTCTTTATCCACTGCGCCTCCAGCACACACACAAACACACCCACACACACACACTGCTCAGATCCAGCTCACTCGCTCACAACGTTAAATCCATTTCTACCAGGAAAACCATAGAAAAAAACCCCACCTTTGACAACATCACCTCCACCTCAACTCACCACATGAGCAGCATACAAACAACAAATTAATTCACTCCTTCAACAACATTTCCAGATGATGTGTTGATGTTCACACCTTTTGTGGGAAAATGCATTAACACGATGTAAAAATTTTTACACACTGTAGCTCCATTCAGACCCGAGTGTTTTCAGGAAGATGAACGTAAAGTAACTGCTAACACAGAACATGTGTGACGTTAATGAATAACATGCAGGAGATCTGTGTCATCAGTCTCCAGGAATCGGGACTCCATTCATAGGTTGCCATTGCACCAGAAAATGTATTGTAATAATCAAACACAAACTCCCACCATGACATGTTTAAACAATAATGAAACAGGAAAAAAGAAATGTTGCATCTGGACCTCAGTGATCTCAGCCGGAATATTGTGCCGAGCCCCCTCCCAAAGGAAATGACACATTATTTGCAAACTATCTTTGGGTTGTCTTTTCAGATGGGACTACAGCTGAGGTTTTATCAGAGGTTATGTCTCCTGGCGCCAGAGGTCCTAGTTTTGGCTGGGTGCTAAAATCCATACAAGTTACTGACATGGCAGATTCCGATGGGACCGAAAGTTGACAGATGTGCTCCATTTTCGATTATAGCCCCCCCGCACACACACACACACACAAGTAATTCCATCCAAATGGGGCTCAAGACAAAGTGGCACAATAACAAAGTGACATGTTTGTTGCCAAAAGTGAAGCGCAGCAAGTTTTCACGAAGAAATATATGCAAATAGAACAAACACCATTAAGTCCTTGAGGGGAGCGAGTAGTTAACGGAGCAAGCGAAAAACACATTTTGAATTGTGTACGGGGGCGGATATTTGGTTGCAGACGTGTTTGTGTGTGTGTGTACGTGTGTGTGTGTGTGTGTGTGTGTGTGTGTGGGTACCAGCCTTGAGTTTACCTGCAGTCCTCTACTCAGGCTGCAACAACAACCTCCACTAATCAGAGTTCAGTATCTAACCTGACAGATGAAACCCAAGATAAATAAATTAATTCCACAAAGTCTCTGTTTTTGAGAAAATCAAAATGTCTCCCGGTAGAAGGGTTAGAAATGATGCCCTTGATTAGCATCGTCACCAAGCAGAGTCACACTAGCTCATTAATTCATTCAGTTATCTCTGAATACTTTCTATAAGTCCTCATTCGACTTAGCCTTGGATCAAATAAAACTCATTTAACACGCACTACAATTAACAAGCATCTCCCTGCTTGTGTTTCAGCCACACAGCTTTTATGTCACCAGCAGAGATGTCATGTGTCAAACAGCGAGACTTCATTTTTCATCAGGAGAACATGAACCGTTAACCAGACATTTAACATCATTCAAACAAGCTGCCGTGTCTCTCCTGACATCCTGATTTTCACGGCATGCTCTCTGTGTTTTCCTGACGATTTTAGAGGCTATTTAAAGTTCTGCGTCTCCTTTCAGCTAGAAACAATTAAATGTGGTGACTGTGTAGCCACAATGGCAACTTCATGGCTCGCTACACATACAGTGATACACTCGTTCTCTGTGTTTCAGCACGTTCTTGGAGTGGATTGACTGTAAAGTTCAAACTTTTGTTCAACTCCAGGCACATTTTTGTCCAAAACCCAATCTGCTTCACATTACCTATGCATGGTCAGCACATGTGCTGCATTTTAACTGTGGATGGTATGTGTGGTCTCTATTCATTCACTGTCTTCCCTGACTGACATGCATTGATTTGCCTTAATTCAGGTTTAAAATGTGCCCTCACATTAATGGCAATGGTATTTTTGCTTGAGCGTAACACAGAGGCATACAACTTTATACACAATGGCTCATACCATGTTGAAAAAATATTTTTCTGACACTGAGATATGCTCACAATTAAAGTTCAACACAAACTACAACATCCAAAACAACCATGTAACAGTTTCAACATTGTAACCTTCATGATTTGTTGCAGGGCCGAGGTATTAGACTATATTCATTTTAGATAATATATACAAACTTCATATAAAATAATCTGGGGCTAAATGAAATGCTCTTTAGCTTCTCTAAAGTGAGGGTTTGCTGCTCCTCTGTATCTCATATGATAATAAATTAAACATGTTTGGGTTTTGGGACAAAACGTGTGTATTTGAAGAACTCTCCATGTGCTCTGGGAAATTATAAGTGACATTTCTCATTATTTACTGACGTTTGAAAGGCCAAGCGATGAATTGACTAATTAAGAAAGTGTTCTTTAGATTAACGATAATGAAAATAATTGTTCCTGGGGCCTTTGCTAAAATCAATCACCGCTGCAACTAACAATTATTTCTATTATCAATTATTCTGTCCATTAAGTTCTTAATTAATCAGCCGTTTGGTCCATAAACTGTGAAAAAGGTTTGAAAATGGTTTCCTGAACCTAAAATGTTTTGTTTTGTCTCAAACAGCACTCCACAAACCAAAGATGTTCATTTTACTGTCACAGAAGAAGAAAGAAACCAGAAAATATTCACATTCAAGAAGCTACAACCAGAAAATTGAAGTATTTTTTTTAAAAAAGGATTGACTCATCATTCCAACCATAAAATAATAATTAGTTTTTTCATATTGTTATGTATATGTATATTATGATATGATAATTGTAAGAAAAAGTACATATGAAAATGATCAAATGGCTGTTAAATTAAATTATGTCTTACATCAAGTACAACTTCACACAACTCATAGTTTTTAATTATAACTTGACTGAAAGCATTAATTACACTTTTCTGAAACAATTGTCTGATATGAACTTATCATGATAATTAAAGGTGATAATTAAACAGTTAGTGATTCCAAACACCTTTATGGAAATGTATCAGATACAAAAATCCCTGAACATTAATGGGGGAGAGCTACAATAAAGGAGGTAAAACATATAAATATCAAGACAACAGGTATGAGCGTCTTCAAGCCCTCAAGTGTGTAATTTTCTTGAAGAAGTAAAGTATCTGGTTGTGTGAGAGCTGGAGGAGGGGAAAAATAGACTCCTCGCTCCGCTCTGCAGGATTTCCCATGATGTTAAATGTTGTTTAGATCTGATGACTGAGGAAAAACCACACCGGGAATTGGATTTAATTCATGAAACCACTGTGTTGTAGGATGCAGCTACACTACTACTGTGAAATTACCTCATATACCTTGGCCATTACACAATCGTGTGGAGTTATCGTCTGTCCTAATGAGTCCCACGAGATGGCTGCCAATACTATTATGGACCCACCACCATGTTTAACAGTCAACGGCAGACATCTTCTAGCTCTCCCTGCTGTTAAAGCCACCAGAAATGCAGGAAAAACTGAGACCTGATCAATACTTTTTTTTTTTTTGCTGTTCTCTGTCTTTTGACTCTCAGATCAGGTAACCTGCTGCATGTCTGAGGCTTGGTCTTGGATAAAAGTGCTTTCTAAAGGGCAGCTCCATTGTCAGTGCCAGCTTTATAAAAGTAATGATATGTAGCTGAGGATGTTTTACAGAGGTGTTTTTAACGTCTATTCTAACAGGTGTCTGTGTATCAGTGTGCTTTGACACATATTATATATATTTTCTCGAAGGTCTTGTTTGACTAAGGCTATGTATTGAACCACAATACTTTTTTTCCACTAATCTAAACGTGTCCTTGAGCACAGAATCAGATCAAATACCGTCTGGTACCGAATGTTACAGTTGAATGTTGATTTGTATCCTTCTTTAGCTATTGGATTTGAAGGTTAGCAGAATTGATCATTTCTTTAAGCGCTTAGGGGCAGAAGAACAAACTGTAGAAACAACAATGAAGTTTTTATCACATCGCAAAGTTGTTATAGCAAACTTTTTTACACTTTGACCTCATCTGGAGTCGTGTTTCCAACCAAATGAAGAACATAAGTTCAATATTCACTCTCCTTCAAGTTTCTGTTTTTTGTTTCCGAACTTCCTGAAGCAAACATCTGGCTTTATAGCTGCTAAATGCTCCACTGTGTTCACCAAGTAATTGCTAACTGTGTCTGTCTGGTGCATGGTGCTGAGCAGGTAGTTCACAGTGGGTTTATCAGAGCTTTTTTGGTGAAATCAGCTGCCTGCTGCGACTGTAAACGACAGCGAGACTGAACAAAAACAGTAATTTTGCAGGCTGTAAGACTAAAACGCCCCATGAAGCTGGAGGAATTGCTGGTTTGGTAATAATAATATGTGGATTAGTCACTATGAGTGATTCTCTACACGTTACATACACTATAGTCATTTGATCCATTGTTAATATAAAAAATTTGATTAGGGCAGCTTTATGTCATTATTTACGCTTTTGTTCAAAATTAAATAAAATCTGTTTATATGCTTCCACATATAGAAAAAAAGTACTGGTACTGATATTCAGGTATCATCTTGACACTACTATCAAAAATTCAAAAACAGTATCCAGCAATATATTTGACACATGTTGTCATGATTGTGTTTTTTGTGGCTAACAGTTCCACGCATCATTTCAGTTGATTAAGTGGAGATGTTCCTCTTCTGAAGCCGGCACATAAAACTATCACTAGAGAAGCAACTGTAATCCAGATGAATTTCTTTTTTGTTTTTAAAAGGACACAAGAGAATATTAGGCAAGCTTGGTGACATGTTACAAGTGGTAGCAAATGTCAGTGTGTGACAGTGTTCCCTGTTTTTTTCTGTTTATTTTTTTTATTTTTTGAAGCATTAAAATTATTCATGGATACGTGAAACAGGAAAACAGGCTTCAAAATTAACTTTTTTGTCCACCGGCCAAATGGCCAGTGAACATTCAAATCATTTTTGCCAGTTGCTAAATAGATTACCATTGTTTTTTTGGCTGGTGATTGAAGCAAATCTTCCAACCGCTTGCATATTTTACTAGCATTTGGCTCGTGGCAAATGTTTTGCCCTGCAGGAAAATAACATTAAGATCATTGATGTGCTTCATTCTGGGCTGTAATAATCACAAAAACAGTATAATCACAGACTCTGAATTTGTCTTTTAATTGTATTTGTGTAAAACATAAAACAATATTTAATAATGTTGAATGAAAACATGTTCATGTAGAGATTTGTTTTAATGGCACTTATTAAAGATGATTATTCTGAATTACTCCTCTGATTAGAAAAAAATCCTTTTATAGAGATACAGTATTTCACTAAGGCTTAAAATATCAAGCTAATATCTTCTGGCCATATTGCCTGGCTCTAACATTTTGCTGTATTGAGTTGGGAATGAGCCATGGACTTAATATGCGTACACGTGCTGTAGGCCTGGACGGGTTTCATGCTTGTTTTCAATTCAAGTCTTTTTTTCAGTATTGGTTTCTATTAATTTGTCCACCCACTCTGTCTGTTCCTCTGGAAACCGAGACACAGGCATCAATCTGCGGCACCTCCAGAGGGAAATGGGAACCGGCCGGACCTGTTTTTCTTGTCTCCATGTACATAATTACATTCTTGTTCTCTTCCTGTCCTCACTCAGACAGTTTCAAGTTATTATTTTACAGTTACTACCTCTGATTCAGCTGTTAATTACTTCACTTTCATTTCAAAACCGGTATACCAGTATAGCTTTACCAGTGAGCCTGAAATGTCTCTTCCTTCATAAGAGTCACACTCATCCATGCTGTTGAAGAACAGCTGAAAACACACTTTTCTTAAGGACTCCTTATGGATGCAACCTGAGCTTTAACAAGTCATGAGTGGACAGAAATACAACTAAATTACACAACACGGCCTCTAAACAACTAGATCAGTTTCCCAAAAGAAGAGCACAGAGTTGGAATGGAACATTGGCCAGACTTAATGTCTTACATGCAGCAAATCTGACACTTTTTACAAAAGACAGACTGCTTTCAGGGCCAAATGTAGCTATTTTTGGATGAAAAAAGATCCACATTTCCAAATAAATGTTAAAAAATAAACCAAAAATATGATTCAAATGACAACACAGCTGAATTTCTATATGCCAAATATTCCACTTTACCAGTATTTCTGTGAGTTTGCTCTGCTCGCTCCATTTGAATGTAAACTGGAGGGCCATAGGAGTGCATGGAGAATGAACTGGAACAATGATGAAAGTGCATGCTATAAAAATAAGGACAGCTGTAGGAATGTAGAGGCGTACTTTTACCGGTTAAGAAGTGATTTTACAGAAATGTAGCAATGTGTGAGAGTTAAGACAGTTATTCTGTGCCTGCAGCATGTTACACAGTCTGACATTCAGGGTCAAAGCAGCAGCTCAAACTTCTCTTTCACCATTTTATTGTAGATTGAAATCTTTAGTTACTTTACAAAAGAAGTGTTCATAAACATGGTTTACGCAGACTTGGACCAAGGATGCAATAACACAAAGGCTTCATATAAAGAAAATATTAGTCCCTTATGACATTCTACAGCAACATATGTGCCTTACTGAACCAAACCCACTTGGACTGTGAATGCTTTCTATCGCCTGGACAGTTAACCGCCTCTACAAACTTCAAATGCCCAAAGTCTTAAAAAATGACTTGTTTAGTTCTTCACCTGACAGCTTCTCATGACGTCATACTCTGAGCATGCGATGTTAATAAAAGTACCTAACTTGAAACATTTGTCTCTACAGAATAAAAAAGAAAAAAGCAGAGGCAGAGTGCCGTGTGTGTACTCTCATAAGAACCAACAGATATAAGGAAGAAATACACAACCACCACACCACTTCTCCATGCTTCAAAAACAAAGAAAAGGCTTCTGTAGATGCAATGCTTTTCTCTACTGCCAAGTTTTGCTTGTGCTGTGGCTTAGCCCAACAGTAGTGTAAAGGATGCATGCTTCTTTTATTTTATTTTCAGCCCCCTGTCTCCTTTTTTTTTTTTTTTCTCCTCCAGTACATCATTCCTTTGGGTGTTTGTGTGGTGTCCCTTAGTTACCGGATAAGAGACCCAGCAGCTCAGAGAGTTAAAAGCCTGCCCTGTCCCACTCATACGAACAAGACCATCAATAATTCACTCTCATCGGGAAGCATTATCTAACAGCCTTATAAAAATTTAAAGATTGTGGGTGACAACACGGAACCATGAAGAAAGTGCTCCGTAAGAGGACACTCCAGGTGGCAGCAATGTTGGCAACAGATATGTTCAAGTGCAGTCTGTACTGCTGTGTCAGCTGGGCCTGTGAGGCTGATTTAATCATTACACATAAAAGACAGACGCCTCGCTGAATTAAAGGATAGTCAACAAGAGGATGCATTTCTTGTGTGTGTTTGTGTGTGTGTGTGTGTGTGTGTGTGTGTGTGTGTGTGTGTGTGTGTATGTGAGCAAGGCGCAGAGGTGGAAGCGTTTGCTGGGCTGTATTAACGCCTAGGCTCATTCTCATTGACAGTGAAATCCCTCTAAGCCTAGATCAATTACATTCAGCTCTGCTGTAATTAAAATGTCCTAACAAAGGTCTTAGGAGCACAGGACAGAAACCTACCCATTGAAAATAAGCTCAGTCCAATCTATAGCAGTATCTCCAAGAAAATAGTCGAGATTAGATTCAGGCTTTCTTTGTTGATAAGCACGTTCAAAAAGTGTCTTTGCTATGCCGCTGTGCTCAAAATAAGTCTCTTTTATCCTTTAATAAGGTCAATAGAAGTCAAGATATGATTTAAGATAACGTGCTAAGTAAATGAGCTCAGATGAAACACAATTATGCTGCAATATTTTTAATCAATGTTATGATCACAAGTATATAACATAAAATGTTAATTGATCCATACGACAAACAACATAAAAACCTGGGCTTGTTTTTGTTGCCCTAACTACTAAGAAAAAATAATTATTTGTTCTCTTAGTACATCTGATGCTTGACTATGCTCTGCTGAGAAATGACAGAATGCTCATGAGTCTCCTAATTAAAACTCAGCAGTGGAGTGATTAGCAATCACAACTCCGCTCTTCAAATATCAAGATCTGATTTGCTTGGCTGATCAACAACAAGCTTCTTTCTCTCACTGCAACTCCCAGAGCCTGCAGTCTCTCTCTCTCTCTCTCTTCCTCTCTTGCTCTCTGTATTAAGGAGGCTTTTGAAATGGAGGAAAATCAGTACAAGTCCACAAGAAAGGGCTCAGCTGAATTTCAAATTCTATATTACCAGGATGCAATATTTTGTTTTTTTTTAATGAGGGCTGCCAGCAACCACAAAACAGATTACACACCGCCTGATGAATGTGTAAATGTTGTCGGTTTTATACTATAATTTATCACAGAGTTGAAGGCCAAGTATAAAACATTACTTATGGCAGCCACCAAAATTAAACTTGAAAGCTGTTTCCTCGTTGCGCCGAGAAGGGACTATTCCACAGACACAGAGAGAGCAAGATGGCTGACTGCACTGACACATTGTGAAAGCACGCCTTGCCATCCTGGGGTAATAGATTCTCTTTGCTGTGTGTGACTCCCACAGCTTCTCATCTTCAGTGACAACGCCCGCCAATCAGAGCGGAGGGAAGGGATTTGACAATATCTCCTCACCTTGAAACCACATTGGCTTCATCACAAGATGCCAAGTGACACCAAGTAGGCATCAAATAGCCATTAGACACGGCAGACGAAGAAGTGGCAGACTACAGGTGATCTTACGCCTCTGAAATCTGTTTTTTTTTTTTTTTTTTTTTTACCCAAACAGCTTTCTCTCAAACTAGCATTAGAGGTATTTTCTCTATACATGAAGAAGAAGAAACAACAACAGCAAATGCCAGCGATACCGTGGGAGGTGACATTTAAGCAATGGACAGAAAGTGCGCCACATGAGAGCACTAAATGTGGAAGTGTTTTATGATCATGTGAGAGCACGTGCAAAGTAAAATGATGTTTAAAATTGAAGGAAAAATTTAATTTAGCCATTCAATAGACTGAATTACAGATATTTTCAGGAAGCAAATGTGCCTGTGCTGAACATGTGAAAGCATTTAAGAGAATAATTCAAGCTGTCTGTGACATGCTGAGGCCCTGCAGATTACTCGTTTGGAAAATAAAAATGTGTGTGTGTGTGTGTGTGTGTGTGTGTGCGTGTGCGTGTATGTGTGTGTGTGTGTGTGTGTGTGTGTGTGTGTGTACCTGTTCCAGTTTCTTTTCAAGGCAAAATGAGAAATAACAATGTTACACCACATCAGTTGAGTGATTTACATTTTTATATGATTCATGAATACCATGAAGGAGGAAGAGGGAGACAGTTTTCTGCAGCCAAGCATGGCCAGAACCTCAATTTCTATGGATAATTATATGATACTATTTAGGAATTTGAGGAAGAAGAAAAAAAAGCCTTTCCTCGGCTGAAGAAAGATGACCTGTCAGATACACCTAATACTGACACAAAGCCT